>NC_057796.1:476251991-476551991 GCF_018294505.1 Triticum aestivum
GCCACCTCACATATCATCGCCGCTACAGCCACCTCATGGATCCACTGACCATGTCCCTGGAGTTGCTACCCTGGTGTCCTCCACCTTCACCCCGTTAACGGAATCAGACCCCTAGGCAGGGCCACATATCCAGATCCACCACGCGCCTGTCCCAAAGCGTCGCCGCCAACCATGCCTCCATGCGTTTGGGGTCGATGGGAACAGGCCTACCGCAGTCAACAATGGCATGGAAAAGGAGGAGCGTCGAGGAGAATGCTACACCCAGCCACTCCTGACTCCACCCGGTGCCAATCCTATGTCCGGCTGCTATACTAGAGCTCTCACTAGGATCAAGAGATCCACGACCACCATGACATCAACTACCAAGCAGATGCCAATTTGGCATAGACGTAATGATGCCTCCATACACACGCCAGATCCGCCTGATCAACGCGCGCCGATGACCTCCACGACGACCATCGCCATGGACGACGACCGATGTGGCGCCGCAACCATGGTTGATGCCTTATTTGAATCCAACACGATTGCTTATGTTTCTTCCCTTTTTTTCCTGGTTGTTCAGCCAATATATTTTTAGGCATGTTCAACTAAATTTCGAGCATGCTATTTTTCTATTTAAATCATAGGGCTAGTATGGAACTTGCAAAGTACTGTGGATACAACATATCAGGATCTCAAGAAATTACTGACTAGATTGCATATTGCTTTTGTTCGGAGCTGGCATTCTAAAGCATCATCAGCCACAACCTTTGTAACCAAATGTTACAAGGTTCTCTTACGAAATGCAGGATCATTTTTCAAATTGGAGTAATAGTTAGGAGCATCCTTATGTACCCAGGGGCAAAAAAAAGCAACCATTCCATGGCTAAGGAAACCATATCTAACATTGATTAACGAAGAATGATTTGATGAACATGATGGATATGGATGAAACTCTTGACCGGGGAATTGAGTTGAGACGTTGACTGACAATGACATCTAGCAACTCGCGCCATGCGTACGTGCAGTTAGTGTATTGGCTGATTGTAGCTTGGATTTCAACATAAATTAAGTGTCTACGTCATGATGAAACCGGTCGGTGTTGTTTGTATCATTCCCTATATGGAACCTTGGAGCTGAGTGGTCCAACTACTCAAAATCTTCCTCGAGGCTTTCTGATCAATAGTCAACACACTCACTTTTTGATCAAGCCACTAGACGAGCATGTGCTACTCTATTTTACAAAGACTTCAATAGACTAGCCGCTTCTGTGGACATTTTTGCTTGTGTCTTGGTTACATCGCGATCTCTTTTGCATGGCTCTTGATGGGCCATTTATTCTTAATTTTATTATGCATCTCGTGGTCTTCAGCTATGATCATGTGCCCATGTGTTGACCCTAGACCGTAGGAATATGGTTACTAAGGATGAATGGTGTAGGCTCTTTCTACGACAAGCTTTGTTATCTCATTCGGTTTGGTGCTTGGGACTTGAGGTGCTTTACATGAGCTGTCTCTGTTAGGGCATGTCCAATTTTTGTGTAAGTATGTATGTATGGACATGCATATCATCAAACAATGGTATTTATACATTTACTCTAACTATTCAGATGTACCACTAGTCCATAGTTATATATTTTATGCTATTCTTCTTCTCTTATGTTTCCTTCACTCTATTTTTTCTTGGCTTGTGTGAATACATGGCATGAAGTTTTACCAACAACAAACCATATTTCTACTAAATATTACCCCTGCACATAGGATTTAAATTATGTGGCGAGAGCCAATTGACATGACATGGCATTGTTGGAGATGTTGTCGAAGATGCAAGATGCGAACTACTTGTGTTACTAACTACGCCATTTAGTATAATAATTGCCATAACCTGAAAAATGGGAGGTTTTGTTGGGGATTTTTTCTCCCGCGGGAGTTCCCACCGGCAATGAGTTCATCTCTTCCTATTACCGCCGCAGTTTAATCTGCGTGGTCCGCCAGGTTAGTAAAGGGAGGCCCGAGTATTGCAGCCCGCCATTGGCCTCTCAATAGCAATCTATCTTAGCGTTGATTCCACACCCGCATAGCAATCTTGGGTTCTATGGTGGATGGAAAACTAGGGGGTGGTATCCAAAGGATGCAAATCCGGCATGGAGGAGCTCTAGGAGCACCTCCTACTATATGATGAGGATAAAACAGACTACTAAGCCACTAATGCATTTTGGTGATTAATGGCAAGGCATGATTAGTGACCCCTAATGTTTTGCTAACAAGTGGTTGACTCCTTCAACTCTTTGTTTGTACCTTTGTAGGTTTCTGGTGAATCCAAGACTCGCACTTAGTTTAAGGACAACCATACCATCAAGAGAGGCTGACCCAAAGCTGTAATGGATCTTTTGTAGACATTTACTATAACTAAGATTATTGAAACCAATAAGTATTTAATAAATTAGTGTGTGGAAAATATGTAGGATTAACTATAAATGTTCAATAAAGTGGTACTAATGTGGTTGATTGATTAAATGGTTGCAAGTAAAGAAAAAAAATAGAAGTAAAGATTGTAGCAAGTGGACCAATTCTTAATTACGCCAAGGACATACATGTGGTAGTTCTTATAATGACTAGATCAATCTCAAGGATGGTAGGATAGTTGCTAAGTTGTCAATTCATATTCATTTGTTTTGCTTCCTATAGTTTGATTGTTGCCATGTGAATAGAGTTTAAGATTGTGTGTTTCAAAACATTAACTAACATATACTTATGATTATGCTCCCAACGGTGAACCCAACTATCTATTATAAATAAGTTAGGCAAAGCCTAACCAAACCTTGTAGTTATTGGGTCCCTATTACTGCCTTCTGCTCTGAATCCTTAACATGGGGAATGATATTATATCATGATCTAGCATTCCCTCATAAATTCGTCATAACACAATGCCCCGCATAAAGGTGAAGTGACGTATAGTCTACTAATGGAAAAACGGCTAGCCACAACTTTCGTCGCCGGTGCGTCATTTCCCATCAACGTTAGCACTATATTTTTCAAATAGTGATGGGGTCAGCATAATTCGCACGTCAACTTTACATGGTTAGTGCTGGCGTTCCTTTTTTTAGCACGTCACAAATGTGTTGGCCCATCTATACTCACCGTTTGGAAGATAGTGGTGGCATGGGAATGCTATGCACCTGTAGTTAATTAGCTATTGCCGGCATGCTAACTTATGTTATGCCAGAAACAGTTTTCCCATTTTATCAAGTGTTTTAAGCATTTAATGATTATACTAGTAAAAAAATAATGAACATTTTATATTATATTTTTGTCTTTATTATTATGTAGCGACCCGACCCAATACGGTCAAGTCTCTGTGCTTTCAGTGCCATCCCTGGATCAGTATGCTGGCACACACAGTACTTTGATGAAATACCATAACATCACATGTAAAATAAATATCGTAGATCTAGAGTATACCTTATTTATCACAGCAGAAATAAATCAAT
Organism: Triticum aestivum; assembly: GCF_018294505.1. Classification (NCBI taxonomy): domain Eukaryota; kingdom Viridiplantae; phylum Streptophyta; class Magnoliopsida; order Poales; family Poaceae; genus Triticum; species Triticum aestivum. The sequence goes on from NC_057796.1 coordinate 476,255,461, forward strand.
AAGACTGTGGAGTCCCATCAACGCCAACAACAAGTTGAGTGTAGACCATAATCCTATTTCATAATTCGTACTCGTCTGTAGAAATATCTGCAACATGAGAAGTTGCGGCCATGTAGGTCAGTACATTGAATGAACCGGCAAGATCACAATAGAAAGCAGAAGAAAAGACTACGCAATATGGCTTTGTGGCTCTATGTCTGAGTTTTTGCATAAAAATTGGTTTTATTTTCCCTACAACAAAGAATTATTAAGGAACCTTCACTACATAGTTATCGAATATGACATGGTTCCACCAACCGATGTCTCATAGCCCAAATAATCATAAGTTGCCCACAATAATTATCAGTATAATGTTGAGAGTTCCGAGATAGATCCAAGTCCAGAGGCTCATATTGTCCGTAACCGAGAACACTGTTAATCGATTAGGTTTTACTCTGTAGAGTTTTGTGCACTTTACTCACAAGGTTAGATCCCTCCTTTTTTGTTCTCGCACTGCATGGTGTTTGAGAACAGGATGACCGAAACATGGTCTTTCAAAGAGTTTCCCTAACTACCGCCAGTGCCCATCCAACCCTACCGTTCCTCTACCTCTGGTAGCACTGGAGCAGTCAGAGTCACTACGATGATCAACCAAGCCAGGGCTTGATACGTCTCCAACGTATCTATAATTTTTTATTGTTCCATGCTATTATAGTATCAATCTTGGATGTTTAATATGCAATTACCAGCAATTATACATCATTTTTAGGACTAACCTATTAACTTAGTGTCCAGTGCTAGTTGTTGTTTTTTGCCTGTTTTTGGTTTTTCATAATATCAGTACCAAACGAAGTCCAAATGCCACGAAACTTTTTGGAGTTTTTTTTTTGACAAAACAGACACTAGAAGCTTCGGGAGAGGGCAAGAAGACGAAGGAGGTGGCCACGAGCCACCAGGGCGTGCCTTGGTGCTGGCCCACCTTTGCTCCGTTTGACCTAATTCCGCCTCTATAAGTTCTCTAAAATTGAGAAACCTACAGAGAGCCACCCGAAACCCTTTTTTCGGCACCGCAAGTTCCTGTTCTCGAGAGATCCCATCTGGAGGCCTTTTCTGGCACTCTGCCGGAGGGGGGATCAATCACGGAGGGGCTCTGCATCAACCTTGCTGCCATTCTGATCATGTGTGGGTCATTTACTGCAGACCTACGGGTCCATAGTTAGTAGCTAGATGGCTTCATCTCTCTCTTTGATCTTCAATACAATGTTCTTGGAGTTCTATTCGATGTAATCACTTTTTGTGATGTGTTTGTTGGGATACGATGAATTGTGAGTTTATGATCAGATTATCAATGAATATTATTTGAGTCTTCTCTGAACTCTTTTATGCATGATTATTATAGCTTTTTGTGGTGTGTATCAAGGACCGCAGCACCGGGTGGTGGGAGGACACGATGAACAGCCCAGGCTACATGGAGGCAGACTTCTTCCGCGACTTCCGCATGCACCACCGCACGTTCAAGTCCCTGTGCGAGGAGCTGGCCGGCGCCGCTGGCACTATCCCCCTGGAAAAGTGCGTCGCGGTCTGCCTCTGGCTCCTCGCCACGGCGCAGCCTTTCCGCACCGTGTCCGACAAGTTCAACCTCCCGGTCGCCACATGCAATAGGCTCTTCCATGACGGCTGCGCCACCAGCAAGGCCGTCCACTTCTGCCAGGAGCTCACCAACGCCGCCGCTATGTACGCCAACGCCGCCAGGTTCCAGGACGTGTCGGGAATCCCAGACATCATCGGCGCCCTATACACCACCCGCATCGACATCAGCGCACCCGAGATGCGCCCCATGGACTACTGAAACCGCCGGACCATTGCGCGCAACAAAAGCTGGCCCTCCACCTACAGCGTCACCCTGCAGGCGTCCGTGAACACGGACGGGACATTCGCCCATGTCTTCGCCGGCCACCCCGGCACCAAGTCCGACGAGGAAACCCTCCTCGGGTCGTCACTCGACACGCCCGAGGGTGCGGGGGAGATCCTTGCCCAGGGCAAGCACCTGCTCGGCGGTGCCGGCTACCCGCTCCTTGACTGTATGCTGGTGCCCTACTCCGGCCACAACCTGACGATGCCGCAGTGCAGCTTCAATGACAGCGTCGCGAAGGTGCGCGACGTCGCTGTGAAGGGGCTCCGCAGGCTCAAGGCGCGCTGTGGCTGCCTCCAGAAGTGCATCGACCTCAACATGGACGACCTTCCGAGCGTGCTCTACGCCTGCTGCGCCCTCCACAACTTCTGCGAGCGCAGCGGTGACCTGCTCGACCCTGAGTTTCTGCAGGGCTTGAAGCTCGACGACGATGACGGCATGGTCGCCGGTGACCCGGTGCCCTCCGCCACCGCTGCGCACTTGCGCGACACCCTGGCATTCGACTTGCTCCACGGCGGCGACGGAGCTTTCTACTAGCTCGGAGGTGAGCAGTAGTCTGGTTTCCTGGCCGGATCAGCCAAGGAAAAGGAATAATGGGAAGAGCCAACAAAAACTTTGTCTGGATCGCACGACTCCCATTTTAATTACATTAGTGCTAAGATTAATTTCCAAGCAATTTGTTCTTGCTAATTTTATGTCGATCAGGAGTCGAGGACACAAGATTGCTGTTCTGAGATCGTGAGATCTCGTTTTCATGTTTTGGTGAGAGACTCCTATCATGTTTTGTGTACCCCAGTGATCATCATCAATTTTGTTAAACCTTTCTTGCAGTTTTTTTGTTGTTAAATATTACATTTTGGGGCATCCAAGATGGAGTAGGAGATCATTATTGATCTTTATGGGATGTTCGATCTGATAATTTGTCGTTCTTTTGTTAGTATATATGAAAGTCTGATCATGCAACTACGATGATATGTATCCATGTGCAGTTGAATATTTCATGATCATTCGGGAAAAAATAAGAAAGAAAAGGTCCATGGGAAAGTAATAAGCTTCAGAAGGAGCGAGTCAGCCATGCATGCATGCATGGTGGCCTAGCTTTCAATCGGTCAGTGTTTTACGAGCATGATTGTATGCAGCTAGCCAAGATTCATATCGGTCATTATCAATTCATGTTGCTCTAGCAAATCTTTGGTACATTGTAGTACAGCCAGGCGCTTTCATTCTACAGATGACGCGCTTTCCAAATCGTGTCAACGCCTTAATTGCACGATTAATTACTTTTTAAAATAGTAACACAACCAAGATCTCTTATGAGATCTATACCTTAACTACTTTCTTAAATAGTAGTACAACCATTAAACGCATATATACAATGTATCTATATATTCAGATTCAGCGTATATAGTTCTATTCCTTTCCTTTTTGTTTCCTGGCTGTTCAATAGAGTTTCCTAATTGTTGTAAACGGAAAAGTGTTTCCTAATCTGTCCTGGGTGTGTGTGATCTTTGCGGGAGTGAAAAGTTCTTTTCATCAAGCCCACATGTGGTGCGATGAGAGAACTTTGGCCTCTCCCGCTCTATGAAGAAATCCGGAATACGGGAAGTGAATGGTTCTTTGATCTGCTAGCTGACCGATTTTCTGAGTGTAGATCGATCGTACTAATGTTGATCTGGAGAGTATGGAACCTTCGCAATGACATGATGCACTCCCAAAAGAAAAATGCGAGTGCAGATTACCATATCCTTTCATTGCAGCTACGTACCTTTCGTGCTTCAATTACAAAGTTTGAGTATCGGGCATATGCTAAAGGGTAGACAGCTGATTCTAGATGATGTTATCCCATTGCCGGCCAAAGCAGCGTACACTACACCTCCATGGCCAACCCCTCCAACTGGCGACGGCTCATTTATGGTCATTGGTAGCTCGGCTGGGACTAGCATGATACTACGGAATGAATCAGCATGGATGGTGTTCACTGCTTAAGTCGTCTGTTCCATTGGAAGTTGGAACAAAGATTTAGAAACAGAGTTACATGCGGTATTGGAAGGTTTGGCGCTATCTCTGAAATGGTCAATTGTTCCTGTTATTCTTCAAACTGATTGCGACAAGGTACATGCTCTGAATGGGAGCTCTCTGGATCGGTCAGCTTATGGCCACTTACTCAATGAGATTTGTCATCTCCTAGGACTTGTGGGTTTATCCTCCAGAAAATTGGTAATCTGCATAAAGGGTTGCTAATATTTTGGGCAATTTATGGTAGGACGGGTGATGCCACCGCTTGTTGTTGGGTGAGATAGATGTCCCCTTTGTACAGTGTCGAATAACGTGTTATGTTACCCTGCCTTGAGGAATAGAACTCGATGGTTCATTACACAAAAAATAGAATTTCCTAATATACTTTTTCTCACATTACACCACAGACCTAATACCGAACTAGTACTAATATCTTGTGTGGAAAACATAAAAAGGATCTTAAGAAATTATTTTGCTGGTTGCTTTGTTCGTGGCTGGCCTTCTAAAGCAGCATCAACAACAACCTTTAGTCCCCAAGACTGCGGAGATAACTTAGAAAGAGCAAACCATTTGTTCAGTCGGGGTAATAGTTAGGTAAAGTCGTTTGTATTCCCGCAAAAAGAAGGTGAAGTCGTTTGTAGGAAAAAGATCTTATTGAGGTTCTCCTATCGATCGCCGACACAATCACTTTTTGATCAAGTCATTCATGCATGTGTGGTGCCATAGCCAGTAGATAGAGCATTGTTACTCTATTTTGCAGTGGCAACGAGAGAGTTGTTGCTTCTGTGGGCCGTCTTGTTGTGTGTTGGTTGTCTCAATCTTTTTATTCCTAGCTCTCGCTGAGCCATTTTTCCTTATGGGTTTTTGTCTCTCACCGATTTCATGTTGACTTTTAGATTACTTCGTCCGATTCCAAATAAAAGCTACCTATATATTATGTTATGTATGGTAAATGCTGGCCCATGCACCATTGCCCGCCTGGCCTTAGCCTCTAGGGAATCCTCTCTCTTGGTTCCATTCCAAATCGACTTAGCAATCTTGGGTTCCAATGGCAGATGGAGCATCAAGGTCAGATCGAAATAACATGAACCCGACCAGAGGAACCGATAGAGAGGCTCAGACTATTTTACCAGTACTTAAATGATATTGTGTTCAAATAGGAATGGTTGGTCAAAAAATTCATGATAGTTCCGAACACACTATTCATACTATAGTGTTTCTTTCAATTCGCTTTGGTTCTTCTCCAACATGGAATCTGCTTGGGGTCTAGCTTGTGATGCGCTTCTGCATTGTTGGTGTAAACATGTTCATTGTGCAGTTCTTTTGCCTTGGAGATTCGTTAAAGTTGATGGAATGTTGTCTTTGGAAGTTTTGACAAAACACGGCCTTGATCAAGCCATATGATGGGTTCACAAAACCATAATGACTGAGTTCGAAAAGTTTTTTATGTGGATTGTGCCCAAATGAATTGGTCCTGGCCCTCCGTCTCCTATTCCAGTTCACCAAAATGGATCACACCTTGTACTGGGTTTGCAAAGATTAAAGTGGATAGGGTGGTCGCCAAAACAGCCGTCAAAGGTGTGGTCTGGGTACTCTGCCAAGACAAAGGGTACATGCTTCTATGTGCCTCGGCTTTGGTTGTTCGTGATCACAGATAAAATGACTTTATATGATATTTTTAGTAAAGAGGCACTGACACTTGTTGATTGCCAAGAAATCATCAGTCATACATTCGTCCAACAAATGCAGCTATAGCTCCATTCCCTTGAAGAGTTGATTCGTAGTTGAGAGCTTTTTGAAGCTTCAACCTTAGTCCACATGAGAGAAGAATTTATAGTGTGCAATTGTTCTTTGTGTTGATTATGCCCGCTTTTTTTGCCTTCTGCAGTCTCCTTGAATATGGCAAAAGCATAAGAAAAATATATATTGAGCTGCACAAACACTTTACGTTCAGTCTTGCATAAAAGGACATACAACTTTGCGCCTTATTTCTTTGCATAGACAAATATGCATAATGTTATATAATACTCAAAGTAGTCTGAGAATTTACACAACTAGAATTCGTTACGCATTGTTACATTCATGTTTTCATGTATTCATTATACAATGTTGTACCCATAATACATGACATGGAAATTTATTGCGGTTGTTTCTTATACAATGATTTAATCACACGTAAATTGTTACATTAGCTTAGTACGTCATACATTAATATACCATTCAAAAAATAAGAAGTGGTTGTAGCTAAATGTACATCTTGAGACGATATGTTGGACCTTGAAAATCTTTTCATTTCACTGTGTTTCATTGGTAAACATATTGGTATATGACTATATTGTGATTTCATGAAGTTGACAATTGCATGCAAACTTTTATATTTGGGCACTAATATTTTGATTTCTCTCTCCACCGTACCTCTTATCATTCATTGGTGTGTGTCTTCCAATCATTTTTTTTATTTTACACCAAAATTTAAATCTTAAGTAGGACATGCCATACCCTATATCCTATGTTTTCTTGCTTTAGTCGTCTCATCGTTGGTCCTGTTTCAGTTGTGTTTTTGATTTGTGCAATGTTAGCGAGATAATTAATATATTCCCATCTTACTCCAACTACATATGTTGCTTAGCCACCTAATCTAATGTACTTTTCGATACATATTCATAAGTACTTGTCAATAATATGGCAACTCTCATGCAGTTTCATCATAGCTTGTTGTATTTTACCTATAATGTTTCCAACAAATATTACTGCATGCAAGCACTAGCACATCAGTCTATGATGAAATTGCGAGTTTAAATATGAATGATGTTGATGTGATACTAATTTCTAAATTCCCACGCAAATGTAGGGTTTCCATGTACACGATACTAGTGGTATAATCTAGACTTACCTGGATCAATGTAGTAAATAGCTTAGAAGGGTGACACACTCAATTATGTAACTAGATTTTGATGTTTATAGTTAAATAATATTTTTTTTAGTATTTCTATATGTTATTTATCTATGTTAAAATCTAAGGTATATATCATTAACTATTGTTTAGTTACACATCAGATTATTGGCTCAATATTGAGATGTGTTCTTGACAACTAAAATTTAATTGTTAGAGTGTAGAAACATAAAAAAATATCAATTAACCAAAAAGAATGAAATTCTATTTTAATGCCTATTGTTTGCAATATCATTATAATATATGAATAGAGGTCGGAGATTAGTTATGCATCTTTCATATAAGAAGTGTACTCACGTGATTGCCACATGAATGTGCAAGGTTCTTTTCATATAAAACATGTCATAGAGATTCGATCTTAAGACATGAACTAGTTGTTTACATCTGTATTTTTAACTCTAGATTATCATTCATGCAAGACCTGTCTTCTTGTCAACACAGTCAATAATTTTGGAGAAATTTAATATATATTATTCACGAATACATAAAGCTTGTGTATCATTTCATTGATAGGGAGAGAGCGAAACAGAGTATAGGTTGCAGCTCAAAAAACCATGTGCACGGTATGGCATGGTTGTGCTGAAATTAAGTGCAGAACTGGAGAGGGATGCTCATCCCCACACACCCAAGGTGTAAGTCTCAGGTAACATTTTGTCAGACCCCCTTGGCTCCAACTCTAGCCTAGACATGAGCTTCCTCTTGGATTGTACTAACAAGACGAGGGACCGAGGGGTGCAGCCCCTTGAAGAAGCATCCATTGCGATGCTTGCAAAGCCACCACAGAATCAGCTGGAGAAGAGAGGACAACCTTATCCTGGGTTAAGAAGCTAATTGTGGTGAATCATTATGTGATATCTGTCCATCCCTTTGCACTAACGTCATCTTCCGAATTCAGAAGAAAACCAAATTTCATTTATTCCACTACTCGTCTCGTTTGCATGAATCAAATACACTCTAACGCATTATTTTCTTTAATATTGCATCTACAGTTTCAAAAAATAAGCCCTCGGTTGTTCATCTCTCTTCTTTGCTCCTCGATCTAGTCTTAGCCACCAGCATCTGATTAGTCCCCCTGCATGCTAACTACATCTTGCTAAGAGTTATCAATCACACTTATTTTGTCCATCTAGCCTAGCAGTGAGTTCTAGGTGGCATCGATTTTTTCTTTGTTCCCAAAACTATACTCCTATAATGTGGAAGTAGGTGCATTCGGTGGTTGAGTGGGTCACTTATGTTGATGCTGCTGCCCTCATTGACGCCATCTTGCTGTGTTTTTATAGGTTGGTGAGCAGATATGATTTGCATATATACAATTTTTAGAATTTTTTTAAAAACGGCAAAATATTTGCCACATTCACAAGTTAAGAGAGAGTCGAGGTCCATACAAGCCTGGAGGCCCCCCACCAGTACAAAAATCCTACTCTCCCGGCATCAAATTAGTCAAATTCTTAGCGCCCACCTTCATCCATGTAGAAGCCTCCGCACGAATCCTAGTAAAAATGATGAGCAACGTTGTGTTGTTGCTGAAGACTCTTACATTGCACTGATTCCAAATCTCCCAAGCGGTAAGAATAGCGAGTGCGGCCATACCCTTGCGGTCATCAGTATTTTCCTACTTGAAATGCTCCCACCATGCATTTACATTGTTGATGTTGACCCAAGAGGTAGTACGGAAGCAATGGTGGCCAAACTAATATATGGTCAAGTTACCAATTCGGATGGACAAGCGGCATTCGGAAGCGCATGAGTGGTGGTGTTACAAAGAGGACAATGACCACAGTTTGACCACCCATGCTTGGTCAAGCGGCTTATCCTCCAAATTTGTTTAGAATGATAAGCCAGACAAACAAATTTCATTTAGGAGAAGCCCAAATCTTCCATACTGTGCTTTTGTAATTTGTTCTGGTGGATCCAGGCCTTGTAAGCCGAAGCCGCGGAGTAGCATCCCGAAGAGGTCAATTTCCAAATAATGTAGTCGGGCGGTCCTCGGTATGTTGTCTGAGAAGTCAAGGAACAAAGGTTGAAGAACTTCTGAATATGCAGCATAGATAGTCCGTTGGATATGTCAATACACGCAAGCATTTCCCAGAAGAGCAACCTTGACACGACTATTCTTCTTTCTGGAGATGTGCATGTACCTAGGTCGCGGCCCATTGACCCAAGGCGAGTTCCAGAAGCTCACTTTAGCTCCGTCATCGACCGTGATGATTATGAGAGCACGGAAGAGATCCATATCAGAGCATTCACAAGGGTTGTCCATGCCCACCAAGTTCCCAATTTTATTTTATTATTCAGAATTAAATTAATTTTCCTATATCAAGTTAAGAAATACTTATTTCGAGGCCATCATCACGACCACTCGCTTGTGTAAACAAAATTGAAAATAAAGTGGCGTCTTTTAGCAGTTCCTGGTTTACAGACAATGTTGAAAGTAAGGTTGGCATCCTAACATATACGACGCCAGTATAAGAGGAATCATAATAACTCCAAATGATCTGCCAAAGAAAGCTTATCTGCGTGCATACCTAAACAAAGCATATCTGCAATTCTGCATAGACTTTTGTTGCCGCTGCATCAGGTCATCAGTGGATGAGCCACATCAGTGGCCGAAGTAGTGGGAGATAGTGTTTCATACATGGCGGGCCATTCGCCGCTCATCCATCCAGAACACACTGGCACACACGCTAATGCGAATGTTGAATAATATTTCAAATATCCTCACGGCAACTTGGTAAATACCTACAAAGAATAGACATGTTTCGGTATGCCTAGTGCTCACAAATTTGATGGAAATGGTCGCGTGATTCAACTATGGCACCGGCATTCATACTACTCACTCTCCAACCCAAATTCCAGAAAAATCTCAAGCTTTAGACAGAAAAGGAGGTCGAATGGACCCATCTCTTCCAAGACTTTGAAGGGGGCACGCTACAGCCAAGCACTCTGCCTCCTAAATATTATGTAAAAATAGCAAAAGCCTTGCCCATTTCATTGTGCTGGTTTGTCGTCGGAGTCAAATCCATGTGTTAAGATACAATCCTAAACCTAGATCCCACTGCTACTGCTCTCCCACCACGCCATCGCATCAGTCCCACTTCTCTTCCCCGATCCAAGGCCTCAGCAGCCGCAAGAGGAGGGGGGCTGTCCATCTGTTACATTTTTCTTATCAAGTTTCTTGTTTCCCGGTGACGTCGAGGTGATAGCGGCGATGATGTGCTGCAATAAGATCTATTCGGTCTCTTCCTACATCGACGACATCTGATCCAACATCGGTGAAGGGCCCTTGAGAGTTTATGTCCCCGGATCTATGGACTCTGTTCATGTCTCGGCAGTTGATGTGTGGTTTCTTTGCAAGACAGTTAATGCTCTTTTTCCTTCCCAATGGTTGCGGGTGATGGTTTCTTTGTTCATCAATGGAGATCTCACTGATCCAAGGATTTTGTCATCACGGCCAAGGTGTGTTCATCGGTTTCATATCCCGGACAGCCCGGGTGGCAACTTAAAAAAACTCAAGGAAGATTCTCTTGGTGGAGTTCTTGTGGCAGCGCAGATGATTCTTTGTTGCAGCGATGTTCTTCTTGGTGTGGGTTGTTCTTGTCAACGGAAACACGTTGATGTTAGGGGTAGTCGTGTTGTTCTTATGTGAATAAAGAAGTTTGTGTTCTATAATAACAATGAAAAAATCCCTGCTTTTTTGCTCCAATAAGTTGCCTTCACATTTCCTCTACTCTTAGAATGGAAGGTTGTCATTGGAGCTTTCAACAAAACACAGTCTTGATCAAGCCATAGAAATCAGATCGAGTTGTAAAAGCTTGTTGTGTGAATTGCACCCAGAATTGGAGGTTCCTTTCTCTTCTTTTCCTTTCCTGTTTCACCTAAATGGATCACACCTCCTGCTAGTTTGCAAAGATTTGCGTGGATATGGCAGTCGCCAAAACATCCACCAAAGATACAATCTCGGCACTCTGCCACAACGAAGGGTGCATGCTTCTGTGCATCTCAGACTCTAGTTGCTCCAAAAGTCACGGATTCAGTGACCTTAGAGCCTATTTTATGTAAAGAGGCACTTACACTTGCTGAAAAATTTCACCTTTGAAGGATTAATGTCCCACCTGATTACCAGGAAACCACTAGAGCCATTCATTCATCCGACAAATGCATCCATAGCTCCATTCTTCAAGATCTGAGCCATCGTCAAGAGCCTTTTGAAGCTTCAACCTTCGACCACATGATAGAGGAATTCACAATGTGCACGGATATGACTTTGCTCAAAGTGTTCTTTCTCTACAAAGACAAAGATGCCTAAATATGTGTGTGGTTATATAATACACTTTAACTAGCAAAGTAGGCAAGCATTTGCGTGACTAGAATTTACTGTGTGTTGTTACATTCGTATTTTCTTGTATTCATTATAGAAATGATGTGCCCAAAATACATGGCAATGAAATTTACTCCGGTTCTTTTCTCCTACGGTGATTAATTGCACGCATAAAAAAGTAAACTTAACTCATCAATAGACATCATTCAAAAGATAGGAAATGATTATAGCTAAATGTACATCTGGAGACAATATGTTCAGCCTCGCTATATATATTATGACAGAATATACCCATGATCTTTTGGTAAAAATCTTGGTGTGTAACTATATTGTGATTTCATGAAGTTGAAACTTCCATGCATAATTTATATTTTCATGTTACTATTGTCATTTCTCTCTGCCTCTTATCGTTCATTGGTGTGTCTTTCAATGAACTATGTCTGTGAATTTTAAACAAAGATTTACATATAAATTATGACAGAATATACCCATGATCTTTTGTTCTCTTGCTTCAATCGCTTCATTATTGCTCCACTTGTAGTTGTATTTCCGATCTGTGCAATGCCATGCCTCGAAATAGTTCCACATATGCTCGTCTTATTGTAATTTCATATCTTGCTTAGCCTTCTAATCTAATGTACTTATCTGTATATATCCATGCTATTATCAGTACTACATATATAGTTATTCATTGTAGGCATTTTCGTGTGATAGAATGCACACTATTATAATCTTGAATTAACTCGATCAAAGTAGTAGATAACCTAGCACTTAGACTTGCACAATTTCCTGGCTAAATTTATTATTTATATTTATTTTGAATTCATATATGTCATTTATGTCTGTTATAATCTATACAGTATAGCATTGACTACTGTTTAATTCCGCATCCCGGATTATTGGCTCAATATCGAGATTTATTATTTACAATTAAAATTCAATTATTATGGTTATAGAAACATGGAAGGTAAACATGAATTTACCAAAAAGAACTAAATTCGAATGTCTATTGTTTGATATATAATTCTAATATATGCATAGAGGTCCTACATTAGTTAAATACATCCTTCAAATAAAAATTATATTCATGTCATTCCCATAAGAATGTGCAACCTTATTTTCACGTATTATTGAGATTCGTTATTAAGACATGAAGTAATTGTTTACATCTCTATTTGTTACTCTAGAATATCACCTGCGCAAGACTTGTCTTCTTGTCAACATCCTCAATTATTTTGAAAAATAATTAATATGAAGCTTGTGGTGGCTTGTTATATGATGTCCTTTTTGCATCAAAATCATCTTCTGAGTTAAGAAGAAATCCAAAATTATTTTATTTCACTACTTGCCGATTGTGCGTACCTCAAGATACACTTGAATGCATTGCTTTTCCGTAATATTTAATCTTATAAAAATAAATGAACCCTCTATTGTTCAATTTTCTTGTTTGCTCCTTGATCTAGTCTTAGCCACCAGCATCCAAGCTACTCGTACATCGTGCAAATGGTTGTCACTGTCGCTTATTGTGTCCATATATGTTATCCATCTAGCATAGTGGTGAGTTCTTTTTTGTGAAAAATATTCAGATCTTTTATAAAAGTTAATCAGAAGTACCAAGCACTTTAAACATAATAAAAATTACATGGAGCCTCTAGGCCACTACCGCCGCTAGAATGAGTCGCCAACATGCCGTTTTCGCCGCTCCCATAAGGACCGGTGCCCGGGAGCCGCAGTCGTTGTTGTTGAACCCTTAAATAGATCTGAATCAACTGACATACACCACCGCGCACGCATGACGAGAAACTCTAACCTCGCCACCCCAAGTAGACGGCAGGATTCTACATCGGAGCTCCATCGACTACGCCCAGATGGACGAACTCGAGGAGTATCAGAGCCCGGAAAAAGAAACTCAAAGAAGAAGTGTCGCCATCCTCCCGAGCGCTGCACCTGCAAGGACTAAAAACCATAACCTAAACTACTAACCAGAGTGAAGGCACCGATATTTTCCTCCCTACTACCGTCGAAGCGGCTAGCAGAGGGGAGGCAAATCCATGGGCTCGCCGGTGAAACCTAGAGGGGAGAGTTTTCCCAAGCTATCAAGGGGGAGGGAAGTAAACCAATGAGGGTACACCCTTGACCACAATCCTTCTAGTGGTGAGTTCTTGGTAGTATCGGTTTGTTGCCTGATTCCCGAAGCCTTACTGTGGCATGGAAGTGCACACATACTATGGGGTACAGTTGAGTGGGTCACGTATGTTGATGGTGCTACGCTCGCTGATGGTGTCTCGTCGTAATTGTCATCCCTTTGCCCCAGCGGCTAGCTGATGTCCTTGCATGGGCGCCTGACCCACACAGTATCTTCACCGTGCATACTGCTTAGTACATAGCACAAATCGGTGCGCCGCAAGCAGGGCACCGAACGGCACACGTGCCACCTGGAAGGCATTGTTGGGTCCCCCCCCCCTCCAAGGTACGTGTGTTTGCCTAGAGATTGGGTTAGAACTCTTCGACAACAATGGTGAACAAAAAAAGGAACTTGAAAAAATGGACATTTGTGTTGTTTGCGGGGTGGAACCCAAGGACACGTCACATGCTCTTTGCAGGTGCGCACGGGCACGAGCCTTGTGGCAATATTTGGCGGAAGAATGGAGCCTCCCAAATGTGAGTGAATTGTGCAACGTGGGACCTGAATGCCTACTACATCTCATCAGTAGGTGTGACGCATGTTCGCCTGCTCATGCGGTGATGACATGTGAGAAATGATATTGTCCATGACAACGGCCCGCTGGTGGAAGCATGCATAAGGTTTTTATCCAGCTACATCGACACGACCCTCTACATGCAGCAACACCCGAAGCTGACCAACGGAGCATGGAGGAGCTCTAACTTGCGTGGGACGCGTGTACCAGGCCACCAAACACGTGGAAGAGACCGGTGACTGGGTGGGCAAAACTGAACGTCGACAACACATATCATCACGCGGACGGCACCGGAGGAGCGGGCATGATCTTTAGTAATTCCAATGGGGCGGCCATCTTCGCTTCGTGCAGGTACTTAAGGGCGTGCACGAGTGTGCTGGATGTGGAGCTAGCTAGCAGCAATCGAGGAAGGAATCGAGCTAACGCTTGAATGGGACATTCTCCCGTTCATGATAGAATTTGATTGTGCCAATGTGCTGGCGGCGATAAAGAACCCTGGCCTGGAACGGTCACCAACGTGGACCTTGGTGGGAGAAATAAAGAGACTGCTCGAGGGGGGCCGTGAATACTCCATATCGCATGTGTGGCGGGAGCAAAACAGGGTGAGCCACGCCCTGGGGAAGATGGGGGTCACTTGGGCCTAGAACTGATGTTTGGCTTAGGAGTACATCAGATGAAATCGGTGAACTTTGTTTGAAAGACTGTAATGACTCACTTTGATCAATGAAAATTATCTTTTCTCAGAAAAAACATGTGATTTGCATATATTCTTTTTTTATTTTACTTATTTTATATTATTCTTTAAAATTAAGTTAGAATTTTGTTATAGCGGGCCAACAAATATTTATTTGGAGGCTATCATCAGGACCACTCGCTTATGTAATGAGATGGATACATAAGATATAATCTTTTATCATATAAGTACATAGGTTTCTACAAATAAATAAACATTTGATGAAACATGTTCACTAATCAACTCCTGTTTAGGGATCAACATGCTTGCTGGGCTACTTGTACGGACACACTAGATCATAAAGGCGTGCATTGCCACGCCGCCCATCCATCTTAACAAAAGAAGTTATAAATAGTTAAGAATATTTAGGTGGGAAAATATCTGAGATAATTTTATTGGTCATTTCTTTTATTTATCTGGATAAATTATCTGTAAGAGATGAAATATTTTGAGATTATCTCATATAAATGTGCATGGGTGCTCTGTATATGTGCAAGCTGCCTTAAACCCTAACTATTCCTAAACATATTCGGTTCTTCTATATATATCATTATTAAGAAATTTATTAAAGACATCACATCTTAAGATTGATATTAACATGGGCAAGCAAATGTTGTTCAATATATTATAACTTTAACTGATCACTTTTGTTGTTTAGTTTAACTGACCTAGTAAAGATGAATTGTATTCATCATAGCTCCAGCTTTGCACCCTTTTTTGCGATGGAAAAGGATTTGTATTAATCAAGCAGCTAGTAAATCTGCCTTACACAGGTTCAATACATCTCCAGGTTCAGATCTCAGCCAAATGGCCGTTCGTGCCTCCCTTCTACCAAAGTTTGCCATATAATGGCTTACATTATTTTGCTCTTGCCTAATGTGCTTGATTAAAAACTCCCATCCAGAACGAAGACTAGTTTTGATCTCTTCAATCAGCATAGCATGTACTGATCTATCTCTACTGACATTTCGGATGAGCTGGGTAGCCTGCAGGCAGTCCAGCTTTGCACATTGCAAGTGACACTGTCATAATTGCATGTTCCCCAATCTTTTGAAGATTTAATAGCATATCAAGGGAAACGTTATGAACGATAGAAATCTATAAAACTTTATGCAAGGCTGGAAATATAAGGGTTAATCATCACGTTACTCTTTATTTGGAGCAGCCCTAGTTGGAGGTTTCATCCAATAGTTGGACCCTGAAGTTTCTTAGTTATTGATGTCAACTTGCTCGGCCAGATCCTGCAGGCTGCAGCATTGCTCATTGTTATGTTATAAAATTCATAGAACGGAGCATGTTGCTCTCAGCCATTGACACATGTTGTGCACCAAATAAAAAGGATAATACTCCCTCCGTTTCTAAATGTAAGACTTTTCAGAGATTTCAATGCGGGCTACATACTGTACATATCACAACGATCAATCACTGGTTGGAACACCAAGGGAGGTAGTTTATGAGGGGAGAGGGGGAGACCTAGATATTTTCAGCTCAATCATTAAGGCACGCCGAGGGTTTCAGGGTGGTCTCATCTAAGAAGGTTTGTTTTAGAGCGTGATCTGTCAGGGATTACTCATCTAGGAAGGTTTGTTTTACAGCGTGATCTGTCGGGGCATATACTTTGTGACATGCATATGTAGTGCTAAGGCTAGGGTGGTGACAACCATGTATGCGTGTAGTTGGTTTGCGATGAAGACATGAGTGTGAAGGTAGTTGAGGAGAGAGCAGAGAGGATTCCACCGGACGAGCCAGTTTTGTTTTTAGGTTGAACAATGACCAGATTTCTAGGGAGGAAGGATCTTTGTTTAACTTCATCTCAAGTTGAGAGTTTTGTTTCCTGAAAGAAACATGCATTAGTTTTAATTGAATAAGTTCAGATAAGACGTCAGTGCATTTTGGCGGGAGGCCACGTACGTTCCAACAGCAAAGTTTGAATTTTGTATTAACCATAGGCAGATAATTGCACCAAATTGAGAGGAAAATGGGTAATGTAAGCAGCAAACTGATCCCTGAGATTGAAATTAAACGAGAGTACCAATTTTTACAGACTAAAGGGATGAAAGCAAATACTGAAACGAGTACTGGGAACGCAGAAGAGCACGGCATGGTCACGTGCAATGGCGCTAGTTGTCTATGGTTGACAACGCAAAAATATCGACTACCTGGATGGGCAGCGACGGATGGCGAAAGGCGCGATTGTCTAATATGCTGCAACTTGGCGATCATGCAGTTTAACTGAAACTGAATCAGTCAAACATATGATGCCAGGAAACAACAAAAGATGAAAAGATCATTAACGAATCAGCCTATTCTCCACATCAAATCATTTGCTGACAAAGGACTGCAAGATATAAAGAAGGAAACAACCAAAAGTATATGCACCACTAATCTGTTCTACGTATCGGCCATACCATATTATTAGAATTTGCAATGATCATCACTCATAAAATGTAAGCTTAAACTGAATAATAAGTACAGTAGCAAGGAAGCTCTGAGTACTCATTTAGTTTAACTGAAAGTGCATCAGCCAAACACATGAGGCAAAACCACAGCGTCAGAAAAGAACCAAATATTAACGAATCAGACTGCACACTAATGTCAGAGCACTGACAAGGAAGCAAGCAAGTATAGAGTGTCATTGAACTACTCAAGTATGTATTGCCACATTTGGCCACTTCAGAGCATCATCTACTCAAGTATTTTGTGAACACCGAGCAAGCTGAAAAAAAGGCTAATCAAGCTGCCTGCTCTCAGAGTTCAGAAAACATCCTCACTCACAGTAGCTGGCCTAGTTGCCATGGTGACAGTTCAACTCATGTAAATGTGACAGTATAACATTTTCCCCTTTTCACAATTTGTGTCAGAATGAGCTCAGGAAACCATTAAAAACAGATAAGTGTAGCTTTTAATGGCACCTAAATGTACACAGAAGAAACAGCATGTAAAGTTTACATACTTTTCTTTATGGCAATAGAATAAGTAGCGACAAGTGCAAGAAAACGAATTTCAATTGTGTGAAATAAATGATTCTGTACACAGAAGATACATTCTTGCCTAAACAAGCAGAGACAGGGTTGCACATTTTATGCTTGTGTGTTGCAATTTCAAATAGTGATCATACCTGCTGACAAAGTTGTAATAAATTGCATCCAAAGATATAAACTTTGTACTACATATTTCTAGACAAAAATTACAAGGATGTGTTCTTTATTAAAGCAAGAGTAGATACACAGATAAATTAGCTGCAGCCAGCAGGTGCTCCCACTAACGATACGACATAGAATAGGAGAGAAACAACGAGTATCAACAAAACAGAAGACCAAAAACTAGCAACATTCTAGGTCAGGCACCACCTCCTCAGTCCTGTTTTCCCCCACAGTGAGTTACAAAGCACTGCATTGTTAAATCGAGTAGAAGACCATTTTGCAGAGTTTAACAAGAACCATTAGACTGAAGAACAAGGGAGCCACATAATACCATTGCTTTGGACAGAGGGTGACGCCATCATCAAAAAAGGCTAACTATATATATCTAACACACTTGTAACATCCACACGAGGACTTGTCAAAGGGATCAGCCAATGACAAATCATGGGTATGCCCATGGTTTGCTGGGATCGCCTTTCCATCCCTTTTCAGTTCAATTCGAGCATTTTGAGAAGCTCTGTTATCCAACTGAAGTGGCCTATGTTGATCACGCATCCATTTGTCACACATACTTCTGTAACTGCCGTCGTGAAGAACTCCGATTTCCATTTCCTCCAGCACTTTGGCATTCAAAATAAAGAAGTTTGCAAAGTCGACTGCTGGACTCTTGTCGGCATTGTAATTCTTCAACACCACTTTTTTTAGATGGAGTTCAAGGCATTCAATTCGCTCGAGCGGGTCAAATTTCAGCACGTTATTCATAGCATTTTGGGGATGCGACTGGAAATAGCAAAAAATAAACGATATAACGTCAGGTGATAACAAATTAGCAACAAAATACTAGTTCACTAGATCACAAGTCTGAACCACTTTTGAATTTGACATTTGTAGCAACAGATATGAGTACTCACTATGACATGGAGCTTCTCCAAGCAGGGGAAGCACTTGAGAAAATCAATAACTGCATCCAGATTAGGGCCAATTGAGTCAAGAGCCAAAATCTTCAACGTGTACATCTTGGTTGTCAAGCTGACAGCAAACATTTTCTGGAGAAAAAACAAAACAAGTGTGTGATATATAAGAAATCATAGACTGCATATAGCATGTTGAATGCATGATTGTGCTGGCTGCTACCTGAAAGACTGTGGTTCCAAATTGGAGTGTGGATATGCCTTCCGACAAAAACCCCAATATCTGCAGTTTAGGAGCCCGGATCACTCGTATAGTCGCCGGACCATCATCTGGATAAACTGGTAGCAATCTATCTAGGCAAGGAGCATCCTCGATGACCAGCTCCCGGAAAGTGGTGACACCTTGCGTGCGAGGAGCATAGAAGCCGATGCTCCTGAGGGTCGGCGACCTGATGCAAAGGCGACCAAAGCCCATGTTGTGCAGCGAGACGCTTTGCAGAACGCGGCAGCCGGAGATGACGCTCTGCAGAGAGCCCTCCGAGATGCCGACATCGTATAGGATGAGCTGCTTGAGGTGCGGGAAGCTCGGCGGCCGGGCCAGGTCAGGGAATCGGCAGCCGCCGAGGCTGAGCACGCGCAGCGTCGGCGCGAAGCGGACCAGGGCGTGCTGCGGAAGCGGGTAGTGGTTATTACACAGGTTGGTGGCCTCGAGCTGGTGGAGGCCGGCGAGGGTCCCGGAGCGGAACCAGCCGTCGACCTCGTCGAGGCTCTCGGGGAGGAACATGAGCTGGATCGAGAAGCGGCGGGCCGGGCCGGGGTGATCGGCGAGGATCCTGGAGACCAGCGCGGCGCGCGAGTCCTTTTCGGAGAGGTGGTAGTCGGCGATGAGGTTGAGCGGCGCCATGGAGGAGCGCCAGAGTGGGCGCCAGCGGCGGGAGACGGCCTGCGTGCGCGCGCCGTCCTTGGTGGGGAGGAGCGAGACGACGGTGCCGAGCAGCTCGTCCGGGAGGCGGCTGATGAGGTCGAGGTGGGGATCGAGATCTTCGGCGCCGTCGCCTGGTGGCCCCTGTCGGTCGTCCTCCATGGCCGGCTGTCGGCGCGCGCGAGGGTTTCGGGGCCGAGGACTGTGGGGAATAGACTCGGATCGTCTTCGGGAGAGACGGAGGGCGTAAACGGACGGCAAGATGTGGCCCAGCACCGGCCCACTCCTCTCCTCCTTTCGCGCAAGGGGGACGATCGCCTTACCATGGCCCAGTGGCGTCGGCCCGTACGAGAATGCGGCCTTTTTTGCACTCTCTTGATCTTGTTTTTTCTTTCTTTTTCTACCTAGCACTCCAAGACGAGGGCTCCGAATCAGTTGCCAAATTCAGTTTCCAGCATTTTGGCACCGATGCCCTACATTGCCCAGCCGGTGCCGCAAAAGAAATTCTGGGCATCGAAGCAAGTAGGTGCTTCGATCCCAAATTCTTCAAAACAGGCACAAAGCACCTGGCAGCTAGATCAATTGGACTTTTTTATCAATTGTTTTGTACCGAGCAGTGCCTTCCACTGTGAAGTTGGTGACATTACTTTTTCTTTAGGCACCAGTGGTGATGTGGCATGTTTTTGATCAATATGGAACCGGTAACATAGGGGAAGGACTTATGTGTCAGAATCCCACGGGGTGCTCACGTGACGCTCGCTTCAGTCGATAGACTCGATCCTTCAACATACTCGATCGATAGTTCGGTCGTTCATTCAGCCTTTAACCTTTGACCTTTAACCACTTATCGATGACTCCGTTAACTGTTCTGAAGAAACTTCCAGAATTTCAAAAGTCCACGGGTTTCAAAAACATCACAAACATACAAAAGTTTGAAAATTCAAATAAAAAGTTCATCAATATGAAAAAAGTTCATGTATTCAAAAAGTTCACTAATTCAAAAAAAGTTACACAAAAAATGGAAAAAATTTGGAAGTCCATGTAACTTGGAAAAAATTCACAAATTTGAGAAAAGTTCACGAGACTTAGAAAAGTTTATAATTTGAAAATTGTTCACAACAATAAAAAATAATGAATTTTTTAAAAAAAATATCAAAAATACTGTAATTTGGAAAGAAAAAATCATGAAATTTTAAAAATGATCAAGAATTTGAGAAAATTTCACGCATTTCCAAAATATTTTGGATATGAAAAAAGTTCACACATTTGGAAAAATGGAAATAGAAATAAAAAAAGTGAAAAATAAAAAACAAAAACAAAAAGAAGAAACAAGAAAAAGGGAATGAAAAAAGTTCGTGAATTAAAAAAACTAGAAAACAGATCAAAAAAGTAACAAAAATAAAAAGGGAAGATGAAAAAGGAAAACCCAAGGAAAACACAAAGGAAAAAACTGAAAACACCGGGCCAAAAACTTGTAAAACTTTCTAAGAACGAGGCTCGAAAGAGCAAAACCGAGCAAAAAGTTATGAAATCTTATGGAAAACGAGAGCGTGCGAGACCTTTATATAGGTCAGCCCATACGAGACGTTCCATTGGCGTCGTGTACAATTAATTCATTATTTGGCGGATCCCGTGGCAGCCTCTACCTGGCGCGCTGCTTTAGGCGAGCCTTGGCGACGACGGCGTTGCCGGACGCATCCCCACCGGTGGCGGCGGCCTGTGGCGGCACAAGCGGACCAGCTGCTTCGGCTTGGTGCCACTGTCGGCGGGAACCACGGCAGGGACCGCTATGGGTTCGACGGGAGGAGTAGTGAGGCCGGCTAGCGAATCGGCGGCGTGTGGGATGTGGACGGGGGGCGGAAAACTTCTGCGGGGGCGGCTGGGTCTGCGCGTGGCCGAGTTTAGTTTTTGTGGCAGCTGCATGGTTGCTGAGAATATGCAGCAACGGGAGCATTTTTTGGGCATCATGGAAAAGAACTGAAAGATCCAGCTGATGGCTGGCTTGTAACTTGTAAGAGATACATGCAATCGAGAGACAAATAGTTTCATTCTTTTGATACAAGGAGAGAAACAAGAAATCAGGAGAGAGATAATTTCCTCTTTTTGGAGGGATACAAAGATAATTATGAGGATGTAGAAGAAATGCACCTTACATTGTGGAATTTTATCAAAAAACAAATACACCTTATATAAAGGAACGAAGGGAGTATTTGATTGATAAGCAGGGAGCAGGTGGGAAAAACACATGATGGAGCCCTGATCCAAGGATCAGGGACAAAAGACTAAAGAAAAAAGATACATGCAGTTTCTGCTAGTGGAGATAACTGCAGAAAACACACTCAAAACGTTGAACTGACTACTCCCTACTGTCCCCCATGGGGTGCTCAATACAGATCGCTCCAGCTTGCCTCCAGAGCTCAACACCTCTCTTAATAGCAACTAGTATATCTTCATGGCTGGCGACAGCAGTTCTAAAAGTGCATGCGTTTCTCTGCTTCCAAATTTCCCAGAGTATGATCAAGATCATAGTCCGGATCCCTTCCCTATGTTCAGGTTTGGTGGTCTCGATCATCTCTGTCACAATCTCCGTTGTGATTTTCTTTGTATTCCATCTGGCCGGTTCAAGGGCCTCGCATCCAACCCAAGCCGATGTTGCTCGCCATATAGCAAGGGAACCCAAGCCGATGTTACATTCCCAGAACAAGTAAGCCGAACTCTCCAAGTTTCTGAAACAGAAATGGCAGAAGTAGTTGTTGGGCCATCCCCTCCTTTGAAGGCGGTCATTGCACCATAGCCTGTTCCTGTGATGCAGTCAGGCGAAAATCTTGATGTGCCCTGGCGCCCATGCTTTCCAGAAGATGTGCCTGTAGTCCGACAAGCTGAGGCCCTGAAACTGTATCTTGTATGCAGATGTTGTGGAGTACTGCCCCATGGACTGGTGTTTTTGCCCGTAGGCGCCTAAACGACAGTTTTTATAACACAAAGGTGTTTTTTCATGACCGCGGTGGTGCTTTTCATCACCTGTTGGAGATGCTCTGACTGCTCGACGTTGCCAAACAGGGGCAACAAGCCAACAATGACACTCCACACCGGTGCGGTGTTGGCAAGGAAGGAATCGCAGGTGGACATATGATCGATTGACCGATCGTTTGCTTGAGCCTTGCACGCACCATTTTCGTTTCGGACGATTCCAGATCAATTCGCAGGCATGCATGCGCCGATCGAGCGCAGTTGGTTATGAGCCGTCGGTGAGTTGCGTGCCGCCGGAGAAAACAAGGACATGCGTACAAACGACGTAGTACGTGCAACTCACTGATGCTGATCAAGTGATAGAGCTGGAAAAACGTACGTACTCCGGCTCAAGATCATCAAGAGCTGGAAAAACGTACGTACTCCGGCTCAGATATCATCAAGAGCTGGAAAAACGTTCCGCCAGAACAGTTCCTTGGCGTAGCAGCAACGTGCACATGCATGCATGTTCGTTCATGGCAAATTGGCAATCGCACGTACGGTGGAGCGGACCGGAGCTCCTGCTGGCACAGTTCCTTGGCGTAGCAACAACGTGCATGCATGTTCGTTCATGGCAGTGGCACGTACGTACGGTGGAGCGGACCGGAGTTCCTGCAGGCAGGCACCGACTGACCATCTTCCCGGTCGAGGAGCTTCTGTCGTCCACGCTTCAACTTGTCAGATTCATGTTGTGTCAGAAGAGATATCGGCCTTTATCATTTTTCCGGAGAAAAGGGATCAAGAAAGGACTGGACGGGATCGGGCTGATCTGAGGCCAGCCAAGCAGCGCCGTTCATTGAGAAAGCGTCTGTGATCTTTTGCCGGAACCAAGTCGACGGTCACTCGACGGCACCGCTCTTGGATCGCTCAGGGCCTCCCACTTTCGGTGGATCTCCCAACAGTGCTACTCTTGGCCGAAAATGCGACCAAGTGCGCGCAGCGGTAGAAACTAAGGCCTAGCGAAAGGACGAGGAGAGCGACGAGACGTCGCATTGTATAGATGGCTTGGGAAGAGGCGGCTAAGAAAAAGCATGCAGGGACGCGATGTTTCTCAGCCCCAGCTCAAATCTCAGGTGAACAGTAAATTCGAAAAAAATGGAAAATAAATCAGAAATTTCTGATTTTTTTATAGAAAACATTAGCAAATTTTATGGACGCTTGCAAAATTTCATCATGAAACAACATTTGTGGAAATCGCGGCAAAAAAAAACAATCCTCCAAAAGTGCTGTTTTCAAAAGCATTTTGGAGTGATGATTGTGTTATTTTTGCCACGACTTTCATGAATGTTCTTTTATGAGGAAATTTTGCAAGCATGCAGAAAAATTGTCAATGTTTGCCACCCAAAAAAAATTGGAATCTTTTGAATATGTTTTTTAATTTACTGTTCATCCCAAGGTCATTTGAGCTGGGGAGTAGAATAGGACTTTCGGTTTGCGAAGATCTGTTTATATTTGACAAAACTTATATATGTACTGGTTTCTTTGACACCCTATATATGCATAAGTTCTCTATATGGGTAAATGTAAAAAATGTCATCCGAGAATTGAGAATCACTCCCGCATCTATTAATTAAGGAGAAAAGAGTTATTCGTTTTTTTGTGGAAAACTAGATGAAAACCATCACAAACTTTGTCAGGAAAGACAACCAAGCCACAACCCATGATGCAAACGGACTACTCCAAATTATGAGGCCACACGACACATCGATAGACAGACAAACGCCCCCAACACGCTACCCCTATAACCCGCCTGCGCATGAGACTCGACTTCGCAAGTGAGCCCACACAAACTGGTGGTAACTCGAGAAACAAACATCGGCAAAGGCAACGGACACAAGCATAACACGACGACGGGCCAAATACGAATTGTCATCTATCAAAAAACTGCGGACACCTTTCTTATATTGTCGCCTTCTTGCTGTTGCACTTGTCTGATTTCTACTTCTAAATGATGCCAGGAGGGCTACCACCACCTCTCTTCTTATCCTTGATGGCCTTGTCCTTCACGAGACAATCGATCATCTTGCTAGATCCAGGGTGTTAGTTTGCCATACGTGCGATAGAATTCCCACTCGTCATTTGGGATGATAGCATGTTGGATGCTTAAAAATAGAACTCATTTGGGATGACCGGACAAGGGTACAGCGATTAAGTTCCTGCTGTGTGAACCATCTATAGCTCAGTTGATTAGGTTCCTTCCTGTGCAATTTGTCGGCTTAGATTCTAATCCTAGACTTGACAGAAGTGTTTGTTCCTAGATTTTGTGGCAGAGGTATGGCCTGACAAAGATTGGAAGATCGGGTGGGAAAATAAAGATTAAATTTGTTTACTTAGTTGTTGTTTTTTCAGATCTTTGTTATCCTTTTAATTGCACACAACATTTTTTTGGAATACTAGTAATACTTCTAGTACAAAAGATGTAGTTCTTTTCCTGAGGAAGTACTACTGTGCAAGAAACTTAAATATGTTTGCTTGGATGGGCACCCACGACTACAGGTGACTGTTGTGACCTAAGTCTCGAGATTTATTGGATTAGTCTCTCAGAGGTGCTCATATAGGATGTTTGTACGTTAGTTCATAATGCGATAGTGTATGCGTGTGTGTAAATATTTATGTGCGTCTGTAACTTGTTTTTTAGTGAGGGAAAAAATACCCTTCATGAAAGAACATCATTTTCCGTTAGAAACAACAACAACAACAACAACAACAACAACAACAACAACAGATTCGCAAAACAAAAATAAAACAATAACAACAACAACAAGACCTATTTTACGGCTCTAGACAAGGCTCGAAACCTAAAACTCTTGCTCTCAGCGTTTGAGCAAATGTCGGGTCTCAAAATTAACTTCCATAAAAGTGAACTTTTCTGCTTTGGAGAAGCTGTTGAGGCGGCTGCCGATTATGCTGACCTCTTTGGTTGCGCACATGGCCAATTCCTGATTAAATATTTGGGAATACCGATCCACTATCGGCGTCTCACCATTGCGGAGTGGAAGCATGTAGAGGAGCGTCTAGAGAAACGATTGAGCAGTTGGAAAGGCAAGCTGCTCTCAGTTGGAGGACGGCTGGTTTTGATTAACTCCGTTCTCACAAATATGGTTCTCTATATGCTTTCTTTCTTCCAACTCCCAAAAGGGGTCCTGCAAAGATTGGATTATTTTAGATCCAGATTTTTTTGGCAAGGAGATGGAGAAAAGAAAAAATATCGGTTGGCCAAATGGAGCATGGTTTGTAGGCCAAAAGACCAAGGCGGCCTTGGAATTCATGACCTACAGGCCAAGAATGAGGCCTTGCTCAGTAAATGGTTGTTCAAACTTCTTACTGAGGATGGTGTTTGGCAAACCATGTTGCGCAACAAGTATCTAGGCCAAAAGGCGGTGTCTCAGGCATATTGGAAACCTGGTGACTCGCACTTCTGGGCTGGCCTAATGGCGGCAAAGAAACATCTCTTTCGCTTTGGGTCTTTCGTGATAAAAGACGGGTCGGAGATTCGATTCTGGGAAGACATCTGGCTAGGCAATGCCAGTCTCAGAGAACAATATCCAGCCTTATATAACATTGCTCGCGATAAGAACAACACTATTGGCACGTGCTCAGTTCATCCCCGCCGAACATTTCGTTTAGGCGGGATTTGATTGGCCCCAGACTTCTGTCATGGCATAATCTTTTGTCCCGGTTGGATTCGATTAACCTGACACAAGGTCGGGATGTGTTTCGCTGGAACCTTACTACATCAGGGTCTTTTACAGTAGACTCTATGTACCGTGCGCTCACACATTCTGAGGTGCCAGTGAGTAATAACAAAAAAATTGGAAGTCCAAGATTCCACTAAAAGTGAAAATTTTCATGTGGTATCTTCGTAAGGGAGTTGTGTTGACCAAAAACAACCTCGCACGACGCAACTGGCCAGGGAGTAAGAAGTGTTGTTTTTGTACTCATGATGAGACAATCAAACACCTCTTTTTCTAATGCAAGTTTGCACGTTCTACGTGGTCAATCATCCAAATAGCGTCAAATTTATATCCGCCCACAAGTGTTGCCAATATATTTGGTCACTGGTTGGACAGTATTCCAAATAGGTTTAAAGCGCTTATAAGGGTGGGAGCGTACGCCTTAATTTGGTCGCTCTGGCTATGTAGAAACGATTTGGTTTTTAATGGAAAAAATGCTTCTCCTTTGCAGGTTATTTTCCGTTGTACGCAATCGCTTCATACGTGGTTTATGCTACAATGATCGGAGCACCAATCGCTGTTCAAGGCGGTGTGTACGCGGTTGAAGCAGGTGGCTACGGAGGTTTTTCCAAACATGGGTGGCAGCATAACCTCCGGATCGATCCACCACCACCTTCGACATAGGCATAGTGTCGGTCTATAGGACTTTACTGTTGCCAATATGTCGGTTTATATTTCATGTTTTTTGTCAGACTTTTGGATTTGGCTGTGTGCATCCCAGTTATGCAGAGGCCGGGTGTTACTCATAATGTTTTGTATCCCCTTGATGCTACATTCTGAGATAATAAAATCGCCCTTTATCGAAAAAAAACCTAATTTACGAGAAACACAAGAGGATTAGCTACAAGTTGACTTCTCTGTCTTCCATCCTCCAATAAAAAGAGGAAACAACGTTTGTTTTCTGTAACACCACATCCGCGCTCGTTGCATAGATAAATCGTCGGTGTGTGACACGGTCAACATTATCTTTTAGCAATCGTCGGTGTGCGACAAGATAATCCAAGAAGATGCAGGGAGGGATAATTTTTCTGCCCGCCTTATCTGCCCAACAAAGCACAACAATATTTACATAAGTTGGTCAATTGTTGGATCTGTCCACAAGTTGCTGCGCGCATGCATGCTTCTTCCTTGTGCTAACCGTGGGGTTAATTTCACGGAAGAGCCTGTGCCATTTGGCAGCGGAAAGATTAATTAATCAAACAAAATGCACGCAGTTGCTGCAACCTCGCTTATTTTTTTTTTTTGGTTGCTCTGGATCGTGCGTAGGGCATTCCACTTTGGCGTCGCACCAGCGGCCTGGGCCGGAAACACGACAAGTGCCCAGGCGCCGCAGAAGATGGGCTGGAAGCTAGCGTTGCTGTCGTACGTACACCGTCGATGGCTACGTGGTGCATCGATGATGAGCGGAAAACAACAGCCGAACAAGTGGACGGCGAGGAGGGCAACGCGACGGATTTGCTTTGATCGTGACCGGCCTGTCGATGGGGGTAAAATGGGAAGAGATGCTCTTTATTCACGTGATGTGATAGGCATGTGTACGAGCCATCCTACGGTGCAGAATTCAGATGTGGTACTGGTACTTTTTATTTAGGGGAGATGAGGTACTGGTACTTTGAGTCGAAGCATTCTTCTACTTTTTTTTCTTTTTTTTTGGGTGGAGTCGAAGCATTCGGATAAATAATCCGAATTTCTTTGGTTTCAAAAAAAATAAAAATTCTTTGCGTGGCGAGCATTCAGATAATCAATGCTATTGTGTTTTCTTCGAAGGGGACAAAGTATATTCCACTCTGATTCGCAGCTTGTATATCATATTTGTATACTAGTTGGAGGGGCGTGCACGGGTATTTGAATATCAGCTCCTACAAGTTGACTCTCGCCTAGCCTTTATCCAATGCGAGAGAGCGTCCGGCTTCTATAACATGGTGCTTGTATTTTTCTACCACTAGTATATTGGCTGCTACTCCTGCATAGTTAACGCTGATTCTTTGGTTCATCCGGAAAATTTATAAAAACAAGTGTGGATTCATTTGGTGTGCGAATGTGCGATAAAGATATTGAGGAGGGAGCACGCATGATTTGGCCACCTTATCTTCTATCTGCTCAAACAAAGTACGCCCACTAACTAGTAGTATAATAATATAATAACACAAAAAAAAAATCGAGTCTAATCCATCAGCTGGTCAATTATTCGATGCCTTGCTTGTCCTCTCTGCCTTCCTTTCCTCCCCGTCCCCGGGTTCACACCGCGATGGCCGACCGTCACTCACCGCAGATTCTCGGACGTGCTATCTGTGCCTGCCGGATGAGCACGACGGGGTAGCCTTCTGGCGTGCACGCGAGCGACGGGGTGCGCGGAGCAGAAAGCCCGCCCCAAGCAGCAACGTATCTCCATCTCACTCCGCGCACACGCCATCGTGCCTCCTCATCCTCGCTTGAAAGTTGAAACGGTGCGGCTGCAGGTCCCTGGCGGGTGGGGCCGGCAGCCCACCTGGGGCCAGGAGCGACTCGCGTCTGGCTCGGACGAGGAGGCTCCCACTTCCACGAGCTGCTCATGTGCACGCCATATCTACGAGCTGCTCGGATGCAAGCCACATCAATCATCCATCACCGTGACTCCGTGAGATAGTGATTGATTGTGCACATTGCTCTCTCATTCCATTTTCCCATTTTTGCTATCACGTTCCCACGAACGAATGCGAAAGTCGTGGAGGCTAATGGTTGCGTCAAGGAGACGGCCGGGCCTTGAGAAAATGCGTACATCCGGTTGTACGTATCTCTACAAACTGCGTGGCCATGGTGCGCCATGAGCCTAACTCGATGCCGCGCTTATGTTTTACAACGGTGGGTTAATTAAATTGTCTTAACCGGGACCAACAAGTCATTAGATGTCACGAGAGGACGCCATCGACGACAATTTGAAACATCGAGAGGTCAACCTAGAGAAAATAGATGAAAGGAAATACAAGTAGCCCCTTCGGTGTTGATGCCTAAAGCGATTGTCGCGTGATCTTTGTCAGTTAGACCACAACACCGTCGTGTGCCGAGATGGAAGCAACATTCTCGTCGACTCCTCCTACAAATCAACATATAGCATCTTGCGAAACCAACGCCTGCGCTTCCGACGGACACAGAAGCAACTCCGCCGCGAGGCAAAGGGCACAAGGGCATTAAAGAAAAAACCTAACAAACTAGGCCAAGGCTTTCCAATAATACGTACAGTATTGATGCCTCCTCACCCCTTAACCCTGGTCGAAACTGGCGAAATCGACCGGGAAATATGAGGAGGGGCATGGCATTTTTCTCATGGGTGAGAGTCACTTCATGGTTCTTGATAGGAATAATCACTTGACTTTGTGTGGATAAACCTATCACCGACCACTACACATCCTCCTACTATCGGTCCAGGTGAACCATGGAAACCAGCAAACCAACAATATATAAAGCAGAGTAGATGCAACTTCCAACATATAGTAGTACCGATCTATGCCGAAGGCAATGGTCCTTGCAAAAGGAATTATGGAACCAAATTACTTACTTGGACGCAAAGCAACCCAGCAGGCGAATTCCTTCGCCGTTGCCGTCCCTGTCACAGGGCAATTCAGAATTGGGAATTCAGAGATCACCTGCAACAAGCTTCAAAATAAAATAAAATAAAAGAGATCACCCGCAACAAGAAAGTCTCACCGCACGCCACGTATCCCCCTCCTCGGTGCTCGCCTCCCTCACGCACGCACCACTTCCCGGGGTAAAGCTAGCGGTTTCGCTTTCGCGTCCCTATCCTCATCCGACGGCGATCCGCGCACCGACCAGCCATCCGACGGCCCGGGCGAGCGCGCAGCGCCTCCCGACGGCCCGAACCGCTTTATATATACGGCTCGCATCGGGTCCGTGGTGCCGCACACGTCACTTGGCTCGGCTCCGCTCTCTCTCCTTCATCCTCCTCCGGTTTCTGGTGAGCTCTCCCCTCTCCCCCAGTGCGCTTCTCGTGGACTCCGCTCCACTGTGTTCTCAAATTTAGAGGTGTGATTCTCGTGTGCGGGTTTGGCGGTCGCTGGGTCGCGGTATGGATCTGCTTCCTCCCGTGCGTTCGAGGACTCGATCTGGCCTTTTTCGCCGATTTCATTTGTCTCTTCTAAGCGGCGGTTCTGGTCTGGATTGTGCTCGTTACTGGCGGTTAGATTTCGTTTTTGTTTGTGCAGGCAGTGGATTCTACTACGTTGCTTCTCGTGTTATGTGGCCTTATCTGCCTCCGATTTCGCTGGAATTTTTCGATTTCGTCCGTTCCCCTCTCAGTCGCTCAGAACCCTCGATTTAGTCCTCGCTAGTAGGTTTCTGTGGGATTTCCGCGCCTAAATTCCCACTCGGCTGTGGTTTTTGTGGGATTCAGTTGCGGTAGTACTATCAGTCAACTAGTAGTAGTTGGGAGCGTGCTCTGCTACTTTCCCCACTAGGATTTACCCTCTTCCATTCGACTAAACCCTGCGATTCGCCGCAGATCGCGACCATGGGAACCCGCGGGCTCGCCCTGCTGCTCCTCGCGGCGGTGCTGCTGCAGACCCTCCTCCCGGCGTCCCACGCGGAGGGCCTGGTGCGGATCGCGCTGAAGAAGCGCCCCATCGACCGGAACAGCCGCGTCGCCACGAGCCTCTCCGACCGCGAGGACCTCCTCGGCGGCGGCGGCGCCAACACCCTCCGCTCCGAGGAGGAGGGCGACATCGTGTCCCTCAAGAACTACATGAACGCGCAGTACTTCGGGGAGATCGGCGTCGGCACGCCGCCCCAGAAGTTCACCGTCATCTTCGACACCGGCAGCTCCAACCTCTGGGTGCCCTCCGCCAAGTGCTACTTCTCGGTGCGTCTGTGACGCCGTTTTTGTTTTTAGGATTAGGAGGATTTGGCTGTCTCTGTGCAGGGGATTGACTTTTTTTTCCGGGTGCTTTGTTGGTGCAGATTGCGTGCTACCTCCACGCACGCTACAAGGCCGGGGCGTCCAGCACCTACAAGAAGAATGGTTAGCGTCTGGAAGCTTCTCTCACCACCATGCTAGTGCTTGTGCTTTATACTAGTTGATTGATAGACATGCTCTGTTCCTGTCTGTTTTGCTTGCTGTCAAAGATAGTGTGTGTTGTACACCCCCCTCTGTGATTTGTGCACTTCACATGCATTTTCCCCATCACCCACCAACCGTAACATGCTAGTTGTATGTGCTGCAGTCATTCTCATGCTTGATTTCATATCGGCCTAGTTCCAGGTAGTGCCTTAGCTTACCCCATGTGTCAAGTTTCAGGTACCAGGTAGTGTCTTAGCTTATCCAGGTAGTGCCTAGTTCCAGGTAGTGTCTTTGCTTATCCCATGTGTCAAGTTCCAGATACAGGTAGTGTTTTAGTGAATCCAGGTAGTGTCTCAGTGAATCCAGGTAGTGCCTAGTTCCAGGCAGTCTTGAGATATTCCTGTCTGTTAAGCCAAAATTGAAGAGTTGTGTGCTAAGGTTTCTTTCCAAAAATATTTTCTGTGGAAGTCAGATGTGTATTGATGAACAATCGTAGACCGTTCATGGTTGAACGTGATGATGTTCAGTTCATGTTAGGTGCAACATCCTTGAAAAGGATGCAGCAAAATAACTGATGTTGATGTAGTGCCCATTGGTGTAGTCAGACATAGTGATGGAGATGTTGGAACAGTAGCTGTCTTCGTTGAGCATATTAAATAGCATTTGCAAGTTGCAACTTCAGTCACATGTTATGAAGGAAATGATCATGTTAAGTTTTTCAGTTTTTTGTTCTACAAGAAACGATTCATGTTCAGTCTTCTTTTTTTTTGTGCTATCAAACCTTTCAATCTTTTTTTGCTCATTTTTCCTGTTCTTTTGCTTTGGAAAATTCATCTCTCTGTTAGGTGGCCTTGTTCTTTTGTGACAATGTTGTTTTCTCTTGTTATCTCACCAGGAAAGCCTGCTGCCATTCAGTACGGCACTGGTTCAATTGCTGGATATTTCAGTGAGGATAGTGTTACAGTGGGTGATCTAGTTGTGAAAGATCAGGTTTGTGTCTCTTTTTAATTTTCTGAGTTGATTTTGTTGATTATCTCTGATTGTATGCATCACATTATTATTTTTTCTTGTTATTATCTTATTTGGTTACCATATTAGGAGTTCATTGAAGCTACAAAGGAGCCAGGTGTTACTTTCTTGGTTGCAAAGTTCGATGGTATTCTTGGGCTTGGGTTTAAGGAAATATCTGTTGGCAAAGCAGTACCTGTGTGGTAAGATAATCTGACCATTAGGATTATCTTTATTCATCTCTTACGCATAGTTCAATTGCTGTAAGAACAATATGTTATTTTGCATATAGTGCTTTCGGTCATGCAGTGCTATTACAATTCTTTCACTGGTAGCTGCAAGGGCATTGGCTCTTAGTAGTTCATATGTGCAGAACATAGCATATATAATTGTCAGTATCCTAAATATTGACCTGATGAGGAAATTAATAACCTCCCTTTATTTAGTTGTAGCAGTTTAAATGATACTCTGCTGGGCTTCTTGTTGTGTGTTCATGTTTGCTGCATCGGTCATGGTAGCTTTGCTTCTAGCAAAACAAATACTGTATATACTTAAGTATTTCCGTTCATGACTTAATGTATGTGGAACTGTCCTACAGTTTGGTTCATGCATTTACTTGTTCTGTTTCTCTCATACATGTCACAATTAGCCTTGCACACTCTTACGGATTGTAGCATACTATTCATGATCCCTAATGATACATAAACATTGCAGGTATAATATGGTAGAGCAAGGTCTGATCAGTGATCCTGTTTTCTCATTCTGGTTGAACCGACATGCTGATGATGAAGGAGAGGGTGGTGAAATTATTTTTGGAGGAATGGATCCTAAACACTACGTGGGTGAACACACATATGTCCCAGTCACCCAGAAGGGATATTGGCAGGTTAGTTTTGTTCTTGTGTAATTTGAGTAATATTTGATCGTCTAGCTTATAAATGCACACTTACTTGCTGCAGTTTGACATGGGTGATGTCCTGGTTGGAGGGAAGTCCACAGGTACTGAGCGGTTATCTTCGTGTTGAAATCTTAATGTGTTTAAATCTGGATTATCTTATGCGTGTTCACACCTATGTCATTATCAGGATTCTGTGCTGGCGGTTGTGCTGCAATTGCTGATTCTGGAACTTCACTGCTTGCTGGCCCCACGGTATGTTGTGATCTTCATATTATTGTTTATCTTCAGAGTGGCGAGTGACATCCACTTTTTCAGTTGAAATTGCTGTTATGTATGGCATTATCTACTAAATATT
Organism: Triticum aestivum; assembly: GCF_018294505.1. Lineage (NCBI taxonomy): Eukaryota > Viridiplantae > Streptophyta > Magnoliopsida > Poales > Poaceae > Triticum > Triticum aestivum. The sequence goes on from NC_057796.1 coordinate 476,289,101, forward strand.
GCAACATTTTTATCTAATTGATTTATTATTTTGGGGCAATTATCTTAGTAATGATCAAATTCACAATATTTTTGTCTGATCTTCCAGATTTGTAGGCTAGACACAGGCTATGTGCTTAAGAAATGTGATGATATAGCACCTGCACCTTTTACTTGCAAATCACAATATCGGAAGAACATTTTGCTTGATTCCAGTAGTATCATTGTACAAACTTTAAGCTTACATTAGTCAGACACATGGGAAGGGTCGATTTCAGAAATCTTTTAGATTCCAAGCTTAATTTTAAGAACTAGAGCTTACACTAGGATGGTTTATTGTTAATCTTTGTGCAAGATTCAATCTGGATCACACTGTTTATCACTGGTTCTCTCTTCTTTGCTCCATGTTGACACGTTCCTATTCACCAATGTAGGCCATCATTACTGAAATTAACGAGAAGATTGGTGCTGCTGGGGTAGTCAGCCAAGAGTGCAAAACAATTGTTTCTCAGTATGGACAACAGATCCTCGACCTGTTGCTAGCAGAGGTTTGTATGTTCCCATACTGCCTGGTGAATTATATTATCTCTTAAAGGAGAGGACTAAACCTGCTCTGGTTTCATGTTACAGACACAGCCCAAAAAGGTCTGCTCCCAGGTTGGTCTGTGCACCTTTGATGGGACTCGTGGTGTTAGGTGAGAACTGCAAATTCCATTTCTGAATTTACGGAACAGAGTATCTACTATTTGTCTATTAGCTAGTTGTGATGTTAGTTGTTACTAAATACAAGTATTGATTAACTACTGCGACTGAGTTCGTTACAGTTGACTGATACGTGGAACATTCCCAAGGCATTCTTTCATTATGCTGTTATCGCAGCTCGCATTGTTCTTCTTACTTCCATGGCTCATTTTCCCATTGTTCATTTATGTGAACACAGTGCTGGAATTCGGAGCGTGGTCGATGATGAGCCTGTGAAATCGAATGGCCTCCGTACCGATCCCATGTGCAGTGCCTGTGAGATGGCTGTTGTGTGGATGCAGAACCAACTTGCACAGAACAAGACCCAGGATCTCATACTAGATTACGTTAACCAGGTGAGCTTAGTGACATTCGGTGAAGTTCGTTCGACACTTCTGTGGTGGCACTCTGCTTAACTGTATAAATTTTGCAGCTGTGCAACCGTCTCCCAAGTCCCATGGGAGAGTCAGCCGTGGACTGTGCGAGCCTTGGATCCATGCCTGACATTGAGTTCACCATTGGTGGCAAGAAGTTTGCGCTGAAACCAGAAGAGGTGCGACTTCTTGTTCATGGTTTTCCTCTTCTATTTGGTTCCTTCTGTGCAATCAGATTTCCTAACAAACCTACCGACCATCTGTTTTTCTTCTTCCTTGCACACCGAATTAGCTTACCTGCTGAGCTTTTAGCCTCGTGGTTGATTTTTGTTCTCTTTGATTGTGCAGTATATCCTGAAGGTCGGTGAAGGAGCCGCTGCCCAGTGCATCAGTGGATTCACAGCCATGGACATCCCCCCTCCCCGTGGTCCTCTCTGGTAAATCTATCTACGCGCTCCTGATTCTCGTTCCAGCACATATCAGTTATCCTGCACCTGACCAAATCCTACCGAGGATGCATGCTAGAAACAAGTTCACCAGTTACCTTCTTGCCGCTTGACCTCTGCTTCTGGCGCTGATACATACATCTCTCAACTGCAGGATCCTGGGAGACGTCTTCATGGGCCCCTACCACACCGTCTTCGACTACGGCAAGCTGCGGGTCGGCTTCGCCAAGGCGGCCTGAAGGGGTGATCGAGCGAGCGCCCCATCGTGGAGGCGAACACTTGCGCCGGGAAAGAGCTTAGCTTTTTTACTCTGAATTTGACCGGTGATGTGTGTGTATATATGCTACATGCTGCTTTTCAAAAGACCCTGACATGACTAAGGGTGGTTCCTAAGATGGCTGAGACTGTTTCTGGATGTTTGTTCCGACAATGTTGTTGAATTAGTATGTGATAAACAACGTTTACCTTCTACTAGTAACCTGTGGTTTATCACGCCAGAAGCTTAGCGGCTTGTCATATTTGGTCTCCGTGCTATGAAATCTTTGGTCCCGGAGCAGCCGTACTTGGATGAACTGAGATAATTTGACCCAGAATCTTTGGTCCCGGCTAGGCTGAATCAAATCGGACTGAAAATGTTTGACCCAGAAAGACATACCGGGCCCAAACGAGATGGCCGAATTTTGGCCTGAAATTTACTTCTCTAGCAGAGATTCAGAACCTTGTGGTTGAGGCCGCCGGCCGCCGAGGTGACGGCGAGTGCTGAAAAACCTCCCACAAGTGATAAAACTCCTTGATGTCGCACAGTAAGGCCATGCCGCATGTCAATCCATCTACCCATCTGTCATTGATGCAAGACCTCTCTCATCGATTTAGATGTCTTGAACGAAACAGAATATGTTTGGGGCCAAGTCCTTCACTCTAATACCCTCAAGCCAAGGGGAGTTCTAGTACCTTGCCTTCTGCCAATGGGGACTGAGGTAGCCGCTACGAACATGTGTCTACCTTTGTCGTTGCAGGGGTTGCCAAGGCCAATCCAAGAATTGGTATCGTCTGTCCATGCAAACGAAAGCCATCGTATTCAAAGCGTGGTGGCAAAATTTTGCAAGTTAAGAATTTTAAGGCATTTAAGGTCCTTAGGCTGGCAAACCTTTTCCCAGTTGATCTTGCATTTGGCACTTGAAGCCTTGTCACTAGCCACATAGCATGTCACTTGATCCCATTTCGGAAAAGCTTGACAGAATTTGGTAAGCAGTGGTTGGGAGCTAACCCTCAAGCATATTAAATTCTACCAGGCTAGCCGTTCAACTATAAAGCTGGCATTTTTAGGATCTTGTAAGGCACCCAACCTGAAGAGTATCTTGTTGTAAGAATGTTTTTACAATGGCATCTTTTTTGAGACAGTTCTTTTTTTGTTTATAGTGGCATTAAACTGGTTGCACACACTACCCAGAACTTCCAAGCATTCGAGGACATGAGAGCGACCTATTTTTCACCAAGGGCGCTTTTATTAAATTGTAATGTAGCATCAAGGGATAAAAAGCATAACACGCGTACACCTAGTCTTTGTATAACTAGAATGCACACAACCAATACATACTTACACACACAACGATAAAAGGACGACAACACCGTTTATACTCTAGGAAACACAAAATGTCAAGAGCGAGAAAGATATATATAGATAGAGGGCCCACATGTCAAGTGACATGGTTTCCTAGTCGGTATCATGTGGGTCTGATTTTTATTTTAATCATGGAGATGGGATTTTTTTTTATCATCATGCAACACCCGCGTAGAAATCCTGAATTGTAATCCGAGCTGCAACTGGAATCCTCACTGCTTGTCGGTCGTTCTGCCAAGTAACACTGCCAAACGTGTAGTCCCCTTGCAAGTTCCACATAGGTGACAACTTCACGTCATATTTCCGGACTTTGTTCGCATCATCGAACACAAGAACAGGCGGGCAAACCTCCATCTTGACACCGGCAGGGCTCTGGACTACAACATGATACATAGAATGGACCTCGCCGACATTGGTCACCGTCCTCGTGACGGTGATCGGACCCCTCAAATCAGGAACCGAGATGGACGACATGTTGAGGTTATATGCTGGTAGCATAGCAGTGTTGTTGCATATCGCAAGCGTCGATGGCCCCTTCTTGATGATGGCGCATCGGAAGAATTTGTTATAATCTTGTGGCTCGATGTCGTAAATTAGGCCTGGATGAGCTGCCCCGCCAGGGTTGATGTTCCCACCTCCATAGTCGAACGGGTCGGCGACCTTCCGCGGCAGTCCTTCCGCCGATATGGGCATGCCACGTTCATCGGTTATATGGGCTTCATTGTACCATGGAAGCAAAACCAACAAAACACAAGTAAGTAAACATCACAAGAGGATGATCTAGTCTATCTAGGAATTGCATGTTCTACCGGTGGTGATGATGGCTGATTTTATTGCAGCAGGAGACCAATCTGAATGGAGAGCTTTGAGCAGCGCGACGATTCCTGCTACGTGTGGGGTTGCCATGGACGTCCCTGACATAGTTGCATAGGAATCTCCCACTGCTGCTAAGATGTTGGCTCCGGGCGCAGCTATGTCAGGCTTGATGAAGTCCGGGTAATCAGTCAACGGGCCTCTGGAGGAGAATGACGCCACTTTAGGGGCCAACACCTTCTTGCCAGTGACGGTGCTTGATGGTTCAATCTTTGCCTGTGGAGAGCTGGTTATTGCAAAAAAAAAAGAACAAAAGAATCATATCAAGAGGTTCAGGCGGTCCAGTTCGTTAAATTTTGTAAAATGAAATTCAATGTCGGGTACGCTGTAGGTACCTTGAGTCGCGGGTGTACTGGCATATCCTCCTGGATATGTAGGCGTCAACGATAACGCAGGCGATGCCCGAGCAGTAATCCACCGTCGAACTGATCGTGTCTGTTGTGTACTGCGCGAAGATGAGCCCGGATCCCCCGGCTTGCTCCACGTTCTGCGCCGTAAGGGCGAAATCCTCCGCCCGATCGCTTGAGCACACGACGATAGCCCCTTTCACGTCCATGCCATCAAATTCGCCATGGATCGGCGCACAACTAAATCCACAAAAGAAAAAGCAAGTTCAAGCATGAGTAAGATTGTAAAACGTAGGTTTTGGGGGAACTGGCTCAACCCTCAAAGGGGTGGCCTATCACACACACACACACACATATAAGTTTGAGGCACCTAGGTGTCCAGGCTCCTTGCCTTTCCACCACTCGATCACATTTAGATGTGTGCTGTTGTAACGGGTATTGTTGTTAACGGGTTATTCCATTACAAATTTCCGATCAAATTAATTGTGGCATAAATATTTATTGAATGCCATAAATATACCCTGCAAAAAGAAGAGCCATAAATATGACTCCATGCACCATACATGGCAAGAGTCCTTTCGTGGGAAAGAAAAAAGTAGCATGCATGGCAACATTGCATGTTGATAGACATAACAGGAGATAGAAATTAGAAATTAATATGATACTCCGTAGGAATGTAGGAAAAATTATTCGTAGTTAGTACGGTATGCACGATTCGTATTTTGACTGAATTACCAAAATGTACACAAGCGTATCTTAAGTATGTGTATATTTTTATTGGATGAATACCCGGCTATGTGTACATTTTGATTAGGTATAACACCCATACATGAATATTTTCGTTAGGTATAATACTCAACTGCATACTTCAAATATCTATGGATACACAAAATTGAAAGTACTCGATATTTTTTAGGTATGGGCGTACTCATCGTATTTTCCTATAACTACATACCCCGACGTGAAATGCATGAGTACATACCCCAAAAATACGTAGGTATTATAACTACTTATTTTTGAAGTACATAGGCGCAAATAATTGTATATGATACCCAATAATTGGTATCGTCTAATAATATGTACCCAACACATAAATATTTTCATTAGGTATACCAACACCCATAAATATTTTCATTAGGTATAATACCCAACAATTGGTATAATACCCACCAACTGGTATATTATCATTAGGTATATTCCGGAATATTATTGTTAGGTATAATACCACGAGTACGTGTGTATTTTTTGTTACATAAAATATTGTAGGTATGCGTATATTTTTATTAAGTATAATACTAACACCAACTTGTACATATTTTAATTAGATACCCATCAACTGGTATCACGGTCTAATAATATGTACACATGGGTATCAGGTATGTGTGTATGAACAAATATTTTTATTACGTAAAAGGAAATTAGGAACACGTACATGTACATGTCTTAAGTTCAAGTAGAAAAAATGATTCAAAATTGATCAGATGGTTGCCGAATCTAATTTATTTGAATTGTATGCGTAGAAAGTGTCACTGTAGAAAGAATGCGAGTAAACTAGGAAAAAAATCAAACGCTTAATGCTATCTCGTATATATGGAAAGTCTTGCATGGAGTAAATTAGGAAACAAATCAATAATGATGCACGTCACTTACATCCAAATGCTTAACGGGTTGACCCAAACAAGGTGCCCCAGTTAATATACATATATATATATATATATATATATATATATATATATATATATATATATATATATATATATATATATATATATATATAATTGGGGCACCTAGGTGCCTGGGCACCTTGTTCGGGTCCAACCCGCTAATGCATTTCCTGCTTAGAAATAATCACTACTACCCTTCCAAATAATTTGCTTTCCTTTTCTATGTGCATGCACTTGTATCCTCCACGATCATCAATTGTAGATGATTCCTGCATGATTTATTCTACATATTGGAACATATACCTACAAATGTACATACCCTACGATTCATTGAAGGTATTTTTATATACCCTACAATTTATTCCAAATAATTTGCATGCACGTATATATCCTATGATTTATTCTAGGTATTAGATACATGCAGATATATATACCCTATAATTTATTCCAAATAATTTGCATGCACGTATATACCCTATAATTTATTCTATGTATTAGAAACCTACATACGTAGTTCGATATATTTGTAAGTGGATACTTAAGTTTTTTTAAAATAACAGTGCATCTCAACATTTTTGTGTGAATACCTCGACGTGAAATTTATTGGTACATACTCGTAAATGTCATTACCATTTTATAAGTGGATACAAATACGTAAACTAAATACCTCGACAAATGATATGCTATGTTCATATAAATGAATACCTATACAACATACCACGATAGACATGTATCAAATGTGATGATACTGATGAATGATACCAAAAAATACATATTATCCTCACATAATTTCTGGGTATATACCCTAAAAACAACTAGGTAGAGTACAAGGAGAAACAAGTTTTTTCTTATACCATAGCGGAGGCAGAAAATCACAATATCCACTATACGCACACCTAAATCTGTTTAAAAGGCATGTTAGTAATACTACTATTATGCACAAAAAACATTAGGCAATTTTTAATAATTTCCTTCTATGCATTAATTACTACAGAAATTTTTTCTTGTTTCACACGTACATTCATGAATAAATTAGGCAGTTTCTTGTTTTCTAAGCAAGTATTTGGTGTGTGCATGCTAATTAATACCTCCGTCCAAATTAGAGTAAGTGGCCGCTAATTAACATGCATTTAATTGAAATTAATTAGTAAAATGCAATAACTCTCCGCCTTTAATACTGCAAACGGGTATACCCGTTAGTGTCTATACCCAACACAATGGCACACATCTTAAAGTAATCCGAAGATAGAGAAGTAAGGAGCCTGGGCACCTAGGTGTCCCAAACAGCCCATATATATATATATATATATATATATATATATATATATATATATATATATATAAATATAAAAATAATGATGACATACAAGTCCAATACCAATAAGGTATGGTTTACACAGTAGGGCTACAATACGAAGTCTAACACCCTCCCTCAATCTCAACTCACTCCTGAAGTATCTGTTGGAAATATGCCCTAGAGGCAATAATAAAAATGGTTATTATTATATTTCCTTGTTCATGATAATTGTCTATCGTTCATGCTATAATTGTGTTATCCGGAAATCGTAATACATGTGTGAACACATAGACCATAACATGTCCCTAGTGAGCCTCTAGTTGACTAGCTCGTTGATCAATAGATGGTTACGGTTTCCTGACCATGGACATTGGATGTCATTGATAACGGGATCACATCATTAGGAGAATGATGTGATGGACAAGACCCAATCCTAAGCATAGCACTAGATCGTGTAGTTCGTTTGCTGAGGCTTTTCTAATGTCAAGTATCATTTCCTTAGACCATGAGATCGTGCAACTCCCGGATACCGTAGGAATGCTTTGGGTGTGCCAAACGTCACAACGTAACTGGGTGGCTATAAAGGTGCACTACAGGTATCTCCGAAAGTGTCTGTTGGGTTGGCTCGGATCGAGACTGGGATTTGTCACTCCGTATGACGGAGAGATATCTCTGGGCCCACTCGGTATTGCATCATCATAATGAGCTCAATGTGACTAAGTAGTTAGTCACGGGATCATGCATTACGGAACGAGTAAAGTGACTTGCCGGTAACGAGATTGAACGAGGTATTGGGATATCGACGATCGAATCTCGGGCAAGTAATGTACCGATTGACAAAGGGAATTGTATACGGGATTACTTGAATCCTTGACATCGTGGTTCATCCGATGAGATCATCGAGGAGCATGTGGGAGCCAACATGGGTATCCAGATCCCGCTGTTGGTTATTGACCGGAGAGTCGTCTCGGTCATGTCTGCGTGTCTCCCGAACCCGTAGGGTCTACACACTTAAGGTTCGGTAACGCTAGGGTTGTAGAGATATTAGTATGCGGTAACCCGAAAGTTGTTCGGAGTCCCGGATGAGATCCCGGACATCACGAGGAGTTCCGGAATGGCCCGGAGGTGAAGATATGTATATAGGAAGTCCAGTTTCGGCCACCGGGAAAGTTTCGGGGTCACCGGTATTGTACCGGGACCACCGGAAGGGTCCCGGGGGTCCACCGGGTGGGGCCACCTATCCCGGAGGGCCCCATGGGCTGAAGTGGGAAGGGAACCAGCCCCTGGTGGGCTGGTGCGCCCCCCATGGGCCTCCCCCTGCGCCTAGGGTTGGAAACCCTGGGGGTGGGGGGCGCCCCACCTGACTTGGGGGGCAAGTCCCCCCTTGGCCGCCGCCCCCCCTTTGAGATGGGATCTCCAGGGGCCGGCGCCCCCCAGGGCCCCTATATAAAGGGGGGGGAGGGAGGGCTGTGCACGCAAGCCCCTGGAGACTCCCTCTCCCTCTCGCTGAGCTTGGCGAAGCCCTGCCGAGATCCCTGCTGCTTCCACCACCACGCCGTCGTGCTGCTGGATCTCCATCAACCTCTCCTTCCCCCTTGCTGGATCAAGGAGGAGACGTCTCTCCCAACCGTACGTGTGTTGAACGCGGAGGTGCCGTCCGTTCGGCACTAGGATCATCGGTGATTTGGATCACGACGAGTACGACTCCATCAACCCCGTTCTCTTGAACGCTTCCACTCGCGATCTACAAGGGTATGTAGATGCACTCATATCTCTCGTTGCTAGATGACTCCATAGATTGATCTTGGTGATGCGTAGAAAATTTTAAATTTCTGCTACGATCCCCAACAGTGGCATCATGAGCTAGGTCTATGCGTAGTTTCTATGCACGAGTAGAACACAAGTTGTTGTGGGCGTTGATTTTGTCAATTTACTTACCGTTACTAGTCTTATCTTGATTCGGCGACATCGTGGGATGAAGCGGCCCGGACCGACCTTACACGTACGCTTACGCGAGACAGGTTCCACCGACTGACATGCACTAGTTGCATAAGGTGGCTAGCGGTCGTCTGTCTCTCCCACTTTAGTCGGATCAGATTCGATGAAAAGGGTCCTTATGAAGGGTAAATAGAAATTGGCATATCACGTTGTGGTTTTGGTGTAGGTAAGAATCGTTCCTGCTAGAAACCTATAGCAGCCACATAAAAGTTTGCAGCAACAATTAGAGGACGTCTAACTTGTTTTTGCAGCAAGTGTCATGTGATGTGATATGACCAGAAGGATGTGATGAATGATATATGTGATGTATGAGATTGATCATGTTCTTGTAATAGGAATCACGACTTGCATGTCGATGAGTATGACAACCGGCAGGAGCCTAGGAGTTGTCTTAATTTATTTATGACCTGCGTGTCAACTGAAACGCCATGTAATTACTTTACTTTATTGCTAACCGTTAGCCATAGTAGTAGAAGTAATAATTGGCGAGACAACTTCATGAAGACACGATGATGGAGATCATGATGATGGAGATCATGGTGTCATGCCGGTGACGATGATGAACATGGCGCCCCGAAGATGGAGATCAAAAGGAGCAAAATGATATTGGCCATATCATGTCACTATTTGATTGCATGTGATGTTTATCATGTTTTACATCTTATTTGCTTAGAACGACGGTAGCATAAATAAGATGATTCCTCGCTAAAATTTCAAGAAAGTGTTCCCCCTAACTGTGCACCGTTGCGAAGGTTCGTTGTTCCGAAGCACCACGTGATGATCGGGTGTGATAGGTTCTAACGTTCGCATACAACGGGTGTAAGCCAGATTTACACACGCAATACACTTAGGTTGACTTGACGAGCCTAGCATGTACAAACATGGCCTCGGAACACAAGAGACCGAAAGGTCGAGCATGAGTCGTATAGCAGATACGATCAACATAAAGATGTTCACCGATGATGACTAGTCCGTCTCACGTGATGATCGGACACGGCCTAGTTGACCCGGATCATGTAACACTTAGATGACTAGAGGGATGTCTGTCTGAGTGAGAGTTCGTTAATAATTTGATTAGATGAACTTTATTATCATGAACTTAGTCTAAAAATCTTTACAATATGTCTTGTAGATCAAATGGCCCACGCTAATGTTGCCCTCAACTTCAACGCGTTCCTAGAGAAAACCAAGCTGAAAGACGATGGCAGCAACTACACGGATTGGGTCCGTAACCTGAGGATTATCCTCATAGCTGCCAAGAAAGCATATGTCCTTGAAGCACCGCTAGGTGATGCACCTGTTTTCCCAGCAACTCAAGACGTTCTGAACGCCTGGCAGTCGCGTAGTGATGATTACTCCCTGGTTAAGTGCGGCATGCTTTACAGCTTAGAACTGGGGCTCCAAAAGCGTTTTGAGCAGCACGGAGCATATGAGATGTTCCAAGAGCTGAAAATGGTTTTCCAAGCTCATGCCCGGGTCGAGAGATATGAAGTCTCCGACAAGTTCTATAGTTGTAAGATGGAGGAGAATAGTTCCGTCAGCGAACACATACTCAAAATGTCTGGGTTGCATAACCGCTTGTCTCAGCTGGGAGTTAATCTTCCGGATGACGCGGTCATTGACAGAATCCTTCAGTCACGCCCACCTAGCTACAAGAGCTTTGTGATGAACTTCAATATGCAGGGGATGGAAAAGACCATTCCTGAGGTATATTCAATGCTGAAATCAGCGGAGGTGGAGATCAAAAAGGAACATCAAGTGTTGATGGTGAATAAAACCACTAAGTTCAAGAAAGACAAGGGTAAGAAGAACTTCAAGAAAGACGGCAAGGGAGTTGCCGCACCCGGTAAGCAAGCTGCTGGGAAGAAGACAAAGAATGGACCTAAGCCCGAGACTGAGTGCTTTTATTGCAAGGGAAACGGTCACTGGAAGCGGAACTGCCCTAAATACTTAGCGGATAAGAAGGCCGGCAATACCAAAGGTATATGTGATATACATGTTATTGATGTGTACCTAACCAACGCTCGTAGTAGCTCCTGGGTATTTGATATCGGTGCGGTTGCTCATATTTGTAACTCAAAGCAGGAGCTGCGGAATAAGCGGAGACTGGCGAAGGACGAGGTGACGATGCGCGTCGGGAATGGTTCCAAGGTCGATGTGATCGCCGTCGGCACGCTACCTCTACATTTACCTACGGGATTAGTTTTAAACCTCAATAATTGTTATTTAGTGCCAGCTTTGAGCATGAACATTGTATCTGGATCTCGTTTAATGCGAGATGGCTACTCATTTAAATCCGAGAATAATGGTTGTTCTATTTATATGAGAGATATGTTTTATGGTCATGCCCCACTGGTCAATGGTTTATTCTTAATGAATCTCGAACGTGACGTTACACATATTCATAGTGTGAATGCCAAGAAATGTAAGGTTGATAATGATAGTCCCACATACTTGTGGCACTGCCGCCTTGGTCACATTGGTGTTAAACGCATGAAGAAACTCCATGCAGATGGACTTTTGGAGTCTCTTGATTATGAATCATTTGACACGTTCGAACCATGCCTCATGGGCAAAATGACCAAGACTCCGTTCTCCGAACAATGGAGCGAGCAACCAACTTATTGGAAATCATACATACTGATGTGTGCGGTCCAATGAGCGTTGAGGCTCGCGGTGGCTATCGTTATGTTCTCACCCTCACTGATGACTTGAGTAGATATGGGTATGTCTACTTAATGAAACACAATTCTGAGACCTTTGAAAAGTTCAAGGAATTTCAGAGTGAGGTTGAGAATCAACGTGACAGGAAAATAAAGTTCTTACGATCAGATCGTGGAGGGGAATATTTGAGTCACGAATTTGGCACACACTTAAGGAAATGTGGAATTGTTTCACAACTCAAGCCGCCTGGAACACCTCAGCGTAATGGTGTGTCCGAACGTCGTAATCGCACTCTATTGGATATGGTGCGATCTATGATGTCTCTTACCGATCTACCGTTATCATTCTGGGGTTATGCTTTAGAGACTGCCGCATTCACTTTAAATAGGGCTACGTCGAAATCCGTTGAGACGACACCGTATGAATTATGGTTTGGAAAGAAACCTAAGCTGTCGTTTCTTAAAGTTTGGGGATGCGATGCTTATGTCAAGAAACTTCAACCTGAAAAGCTCGAACCCAAGTCGGAAAAATGCGTCTTCATAGGATACCCTAAGGAAACCATTGGGTATACCTTCTACCTCAGATCCGAAGGCAAGATCTTCGTTGCCAAGAACGGGTCCTTTCTAGAGAAAGAGTTTCTCTCGAAAGAAGTAAGTGGGAGGAAAGTGGAACTTGATGAGATGACCCCTCTCGAACCGGAAAGTAGCGCAGCACAAGAAAATGTTTCTGTGGTGCCTGCACCGACTAGAGAGGAAGTTAATGACAACGATCATGATCAAGTTACCACTGAACTTCGTAGGTCCACAAGGACACGTTCCGCACCAGAGTGGTACGGCAACCCTGTCTTGGAAATCATGTTGTTGGACAACGGTGAACCTTCGAACTATGAAGAAGCAATGGCGGGTCCAGATTCCAACAAATGGCTTGAATCCATGCAATCCGAGATAGGATCCATGTATGAAAACAAAGTGTGGACTTTGACAGACTTGCCCGATGATCGACGAGCGATAGAAAATAAATGGATCTTTAAGAAGAAGACGGACGCGGATGGAAATGTTACCATCTATAAAGCTCGACTTGTCGCTAAGGGTTATCGACAAGTTCAAGGAGTTGACTATGATGAGACCTTCTCACCCGTAGCGAAGCAGAAGTCCGTCCGAATCATGTTAGCAATTGCCGCATTCTACGATTATGAAATATGGCAAATGGACGTCAAAACGGCATTCCTTAACGGCTTCCTTAAGGAAGAATTGTATATGATGCAGCCGGAAGGTTTTGTCGATCCTAAGAATGCTGACAAAGTATGCAAGCTCCAACGCTCAATCTATGGGTTGGTGCAGGCATCTCAGAGTTGGAACATTCGCTTTGATGAGATGATCAAAGCGTTTGGGTTTACACAGACTTATGGAGAAGCCTGTGTTTACAAGAAAGTGAGTGGGAGCTCTGTAGCATTTCTCATATTATATGTGGATGACATACTATTGATGGGAAATGATATAGAATTCTTGGAAAGTATAAAGGCCTACTTGAATAAGTGTTTTTCAATGAAGGATCTTGGAGAAGCTGCTTGCATATTAGGCATCAAGATCTATAGAGATAGATCGAGACGCCTCATAGGTCTTTCACAAAGCACATACCTTGACAAGATATTGAAGAAGTTCAATATGGATCAGTCCAAGAAGGGGTTCTTGCCTGTATTGCAAGGTGTGAGATTGAGCACGGCTCAATGCCCGACCACGGCAGAAGATAGAGAAAAGATGAGTGTCGTCCCCTATGCCTCGGCCATAGGGTCTATTATGTATGCCATGCTGTGTACCAGACCTGATGTAAACCTTGCCCTGAGTTTGGTAGGAAGGTACCAAAGTAATCTCGGCATGGAACACTGGACAGCGGTCAAGAACATCCTGAAGTACCTGAAAAGGACTAAGGATATGTTTCTCGTTTATGGAGGTGACGAAGAGCTCGTCGTAAAGGGTTACGTCGATGCTAGCTTCGACACAGGTCTGGATGACTCTAAGTCACAAACAGGATACATGTATATTTTGAATGGTGGGGCAGTCAGCTGGTGCAGTTGCAAGCAAAGCGTCGTGGCGGGATCTACATGTGAAGCGGAGTACATGGCAGCCTCGGAGGCAGCACATGAAGCAATCTGGATGAAGGAGTTCATTGCCGACCTAGGAGTTATTCCCAATGCATCGGGGCCGATGACTCTCTTCTGTGACAACACTGGAGCTATTGCCCTTGCCAAGGAGCCCAGGTTTCACAAGAAGACCAGGCACATCAAGCGTCGCTTCAACTCCATTCGTGAAAATGTTCAAAATGGAGACATAGATATTTGTAAAGTACATACGGATTTGAATGTCGCAGATCCGTTGACTAAACCTCTTCCACGGGCAAAACATGATCAACACCAGAACTCTATGGGTGTACGATTCATCACAATGTAACTAGATTATTGACTCTAGTGCAAGTGGGAGACTGTTGGAAATATGCCCTAGAGGTAATAATAAAAATGGTTATTATTATATTTCCTTGTTCATGATAATTGTCTATCGTTCATGCTATAATTGTGTTATCCGGAAATCGTAATACATGTGTGAACACATAGACCATAACATGTCCCTAGTGAGCCTCTAGTTGACTAGCTCGTTGATCAATAGATGGTTACGGTTTCCTGACCATGGACATTGGATGTCATTGATAACGGGATCACATCATTAGGAGAATGATGTGATGGACAAGACCCAATCCTAAGCATAGCACTAGATCGTGTAGTTCGTTTGCTGAGGCTTTTCTAATGTCAAGTATCATTTCCTTAGACCATGAGATCGTGCAACTCCCGGATACCGTAGGAATGCTTTGGGTGTGCCAAACGTCACAACGTAACTGGGTGGCTATAAAGGTGCACTACAGGTATCTCCGAAAGTGTCTGTTGGGTTGGCTCGGATCGAGACTGAGATTTGTCACTCCGTATGACGGAGAGGTATCTCTGGGCCCACTCGGTATTGCATCATCATAATGAGCTCAATGTGACTAAGTAGTTAGTCACGGGATCATGCATTACGGAACGAGTAAAGTGACTTGCCGGTAACGAGATTGAACGAGGTATTGGGATACCGACGATCGAATCTCGGGCAAGTAACGTACCGATTGACAAAAGGGAATTGTATACGGGATTACTTGAATCCTTGACATCGTGGTTCATCCGATGAGATCATCGAGGAGCATGTGGGGGCCAACATGGGTATCCAGATCCCGCTGTTGGTTATTGACCGGAGAGTCGTCTCGGTCATGTCTGCGTGTCTCCCGAACCCGTAGGGTCTACACACTTAAGGTTCGGTAACGCTAGGGTTGTAGAGATATTAGTATGCGGTAACCCGAAAGTTGTTCGGAGTCCCGGATGAGATCCCGGACATCACGAGGAGTTCCGGAATGGTCCGGAGGTGAAGATTTGTATATAGGAAGTCTAGTTTCGGCCACCGGGAAAGTTTCGGGGTCACCGGTATTGTACCGGGACCACCGGAAGGGTCCCGGGGGTCCACCGGGTGGGGCCACCTATCCCGGAGGGCCCCATGGGCTGAAGTGGGAAGGGAACCAGCCCCTGGTGGGCTGGTGTGCCCCCCCATGGCCCCCCCTGCGCCTAGGGTTGGAAACCCTGGGGGTGGGGGGCGCCCCACCTGACTTGGGGGGCAAGTCCCCCCTTGGCCGCCGCCCCCCCTTTGAGATGGGATCTCCAGGGGCCGGCGCCCCCCAGGGCCCCTATATAAAGGGGGGGGGGAGGGAGGGCTGTGCACCCAAGCCCCTGGCGCCTCCCTCTCCCCCCGTAACACCTCTCCCTCTCGCTGAGCTTGGCGAAGCCCTGCCGAGATCCCCGCTGCTTCCACCACCACGCCGTCGTGCTGCTGGATCTCCATCAACCTCTCCTTCCCCCTTGCTGGATCAAGAAGGAGGAGACGTCTCTCCCAACCGTACGTGTGTTGAACGCGGAGGTGCCATCCGTTCGGCGCTAGGATCATCGGTGATTTGGATCACGACGAGTACGACTCCATCAACCCCGTTCTCTTGAACGCTTCCGCTCGCGATCTACAAGGGTATGTAGATGCACTCATCTCTCTCGTTGCTAGATGACTCCATAGATTTATCTTGGTGATGCGTAGAAAATTTTAAATTTCTGCTACGATCCCCAACAGTATCTATGAGGTTGAGATTGCGCCTACAAACCTCAAACATGGGAGAAGGTAGAGGCTTGGTGAAGATGTCCGCAAGTTGATCTTTTGAAGAGATAAACCTGACTTGTAGTAGCTTCTGTGCAACACGTTCCCTCACAAAATGATAGTCAATCTCAATGTGTTTGGTCCGTGCATGGAACACCGGGTTTGACGACAGAAACATAGCACCGATGTTGTCACACCAAAGGACCGAAGGATGTGGCTGAGCAACTCCTAGCTCTTGAAGTAGGGACTCAATCCATATAAGTTCAGCAGTTGCATTGGCAACCGACTTGTACTCAGCTTCTGTGCTGATGCGGGAAACAGTGGCTTGCTTGCGTGCACTCCAGGCGATCAGATTAGGACCCAAGAACACAACATGTCCCCCCGTGGATCGCCTGTCATCTGGACACCCAACCCAATCAGCATCAGAGAATGCAGAAAGAACTCCGGAGGAACTAGGGCGCAGGTGAAGACCAAAGGAGACAGTGAGATGCACATAACGCAGTATGCGCTTCATAGCAGACCAGTGTACATCAGTGGGAGCATGAAGATACTGGCACACCCTGTTAACCGCAAAGGAGAGATCAGGACGCGTGATCGTCAGATACTACAGGCCACCAACAATACTCCTGTACTCAGTAGCATCCTCAGGAGAGAGAAGAGCACCATCAGCAGCAGAAAGGGTGTCAGTGGAGGACATGGGCGTAGGCGATGGCTTGCACTTGAGCATACCAGCACGGCGCAAGAGATCAAGAGAGTACTTCTTCTGGGTGAGAGCCAAACTGCCACGAGACTGATGAGCGACCTCAATACCCAGGAAGAAATGAAGCTGTCCCAAATCCTTAACTGCAAAATCACGACCAAGTGCAGTCACAAGAGCATCAGCAGCCGTCGGAGATGAGCTCACCAGGACAATATCATCCACATACACAAGGAGGTACATGGTCACACTCGGTCGCTGAAACAAGAACAGTGAAGTATCAGCCGTCGAAGGAATGAACCCATGAGTGCGTAGAGCTGAAGCCAGGCGAGCATGCCAGGCACGGGGAGCCTGCTTCAGTCCATATATGGCCTTCGTCAGATGACAGAGATGATGAGGCTGAGTGTGATCAACAAATCCAGGTGGCTGCCGCATGTAAACCTCTTCTTCAAGCAATCCATGAAGAAAAGCGTTCTGCACATCAAGCTGGCGGAGAGACCATCCGCGAGAAACTGCCAGAGACAGAAGAAGTCGAATAGTGGTAGGCTTGACAACTGGGCTGAATGTATCCTCATAGTCCAGGCCCTGACGCTGTTTAAAGCCCTTAGCCACGAGGCGCGCTTTGTAGCGCTCAATGGAACCATCTGCATGTTTCTTCACCTTGAACACCCACTTCGAATCAATGATGTTGACGCGAGACGGAGGGGGAACAAGTGTCCAGGTCTTATTCTTCATAAGAGCATGATATTCTTGTTCCATAGCAGCCCTCCGGTGTGGAATACTCATAGCGGCTTGATAACTGCGTGGTTCGGCGGTTGGATCATCCACAGCATGAGCCAGGCAAGCAGCAAGATAGGTGACCGTGCCATCGGTGCGCTCCTTGGGACGAACAATGCCACTGCGGCTGCGAGTGTGTGGACGCCGCGGGGGAGCAAACACCGAGGCCGGCGGGATGTCCGGAGCAGGTGAGGCTGGTCCAGGGGACTCCAGCGAAGAAGGACCGGGTGACGTCGGGCCGGGCGACGACGGACCAGGCGACAGCAGGCCAGGCGACGTAGGCCCCGGCGGCGTGTGAGCCGCTGTAGACCCGGGCGAAGTAGGCACCAAGGACGCCCGCGCGGATGGCGAGGGCGATGATGGAGGGGAGTCCGGGCAAGGAGGTGGCGACGGAGACTGCTCAGAGGAGGCCGTCGCAGGCTCTGGCCCGGTCGCAGTAGCCAGCATGGGCTCCGGCCCAGGCGCGGTTGGAGATGGGGCGCCCGGTGCGGGGTCGAGGGCGGGAGGCGGTGCATGTACCGGCCGATCGGCGTGCACCATAGGCGACGTAGCGGGTCCGTCAGGGAGGAGTTCCAGCCGAGCTCCACGTCCAATTCCTGCACCATGATTAGGTAACAACACAGGCGAATATGCAACATCTTCAAATTGGCCAGGCATAAGAGGAGATGAATGCATAGAAGGTGTTGTGGTGGATGCCTGAGGCATGGCTGAGGCATGGCAGAAAAGGGGAAGACGGTCTCATCAAAAACAACATCCCGAGATATGTAGACTCGATTGGTTGGGACATGGAGACACTTGTAGCCTTTATGGAGAGAACTATACCCTAAGAACACACACTTTTTGGAGCGAAACTCAAGTTTGCGATCATTATAAGGACGAAGATGAGGCCAGCAGGCACACCCGAACACCTTAAAAAAGGTATAGTCAGGAGTTTCACCTAAGAGAAGCTCAATCGGAGTTTTCATATTAAGAACACGCGTAGGTAATCTGTTAATGAGAAAACACGCGGTAGCAAAAGCATCACTCCAAAAACGAAAGGGTACAGAAGCATGAGCAAGAAGTGTGAGGCCGGTCTCAACTATATGGCGATGTTTGCGCTCAACAGCGCCATTCTGCTGATGTGTATGCGGGCATGATAAACGATGAGAGATCCCAAGCTTATTAAAGAAGGTGTTGAGGTTGCGATATTCGCCCCCCCAATCTGATTGAACATGGATAATTTTATGCTTGAGTAGACGTTCAACATGCAATTGAAACTGTATGAATATATCAAACACATCAGATTTGCGCTTAAGAAGATAAAGCCAAGTGAAGCGACTATAGGCATCAACAAAACTGACATAATAGTTGTGACCACTAACAGATGTTTGTGCCGGACCCCACACATCAGAAAACACAATTTCAAGAGGGTTCTTTACTTCTCTAGTAGATGAAACAAAAGGTAGCTGATGACTCTTGCCTTGCTGACAGGCATCACACACGGACATCTCTTTATTGCTAGACACTAATGGCAGCTCATGACGGTGGATTATGTGGCGAACGATGGGTGTGGCGGGGTGACCAAAGCGAGAGTGCCACTTGGAAGGCGACACATGAACACCGCTGAAGACGCACGGGGCAGATGGATCCTCCAAACAGTACAAGCCTTGGCTCAACCGACCACTAAGCAGAACGTCCCGGGTTGCTCGATCCTTAACAAAAGATTAAAAGGGTGAAATTCACATAGGACATGATTATCAAGGGTGAGCTTAGGGACAGATAAAAGATTACGAGTTACCGAGGGTACCCGTAAAACATTACGAAGATGGAGCTGCCTAGAGGGATGACTAGTTAAAAGAGATGCTTGGACAATATGAGAGATGGGCATACCTACACCATTGGCTGTGTGAACCTGATCGTGCCCGTAGTAGGGCTGGTAGGTGGAGAGTTTGTTGAGCTCGTTCGTCATGTGATCCGTGGCGCCGGTGTCCATGTACCAGGCTGGATCAACAGGGTAGGATGGTGTGTATCCCTGCTCGACGCGCGGGTCCTTGCCCTTGGCAGCGATGTGGGCAGACGGAGCGGCAACGATGTGGGCAGCCGGGGCGGCGGCGGGAGGACCAAAGTCTGCCATGGCAAACTGGCGCTCGTTGCCCTTGCCGTCGTTGCCGATGCCAAGGAAGCTCCTCTGAAAGCGGCGGTGACACTTGGAGGCGACATGGCGTTCACGACCACATAGCTGGCACACCACCCTAGTGTTAGAGCCCCCACCCAGGGTCGATCCAGGGGGCGGGGCTGCCTTGCCAGGTGACGGGGCAGGTGGGCGCTGGCCACGAGAGGCCCAGAAGGTCGCCGGCTGGGCGGTGATGGTGGCGGAGGAGCGACGAGCCTCGACGCGTTGCTCGGTGAAGAGGAGGCGTGAGTAGAGCTCGTGAGGAGGCATCGCTGGCTTGGCGTAGTGGACGGTCTCGGCGAGATTGTCGTAGTCGGCGTCGAGGCCTTTGATGACGAAGCCGGCGAACTCCTCGTCGCTAAGCGGCCGATCAATAGAGGTGAGCGTGTCCGCCAGCACCTTCATCTTGTTGAAGTAGGTCGTAGCGGAGGAGTCCAGCTTCTTGATGTCGGCGAGTTCGCTGCGAAGGGCCATCGAGCGGGAGGTAGAGACCTGGGCAAAGGCGTGCTCCAGGGTCGTCCAGGCATCCATGGAGGTGGTGGCGAAGAGACAAAGGCCAGCGACCCCGTCGCCGAGGGAACCCTGGATGGCAGAGAGGATCGCCTGGTCCTGCTGCACCCACATACGGTGTTCCGGGTTGATGGCCGGGCCGTGGACGGTAGGGATGACCTGCGGAGGACACGGTAGCGAACCATCAACAAACCCGAGGAGAGACCGGCTGCGTAGCAGCGGTAGGACCTTGGCGCGCCAGAACAAGTAGTTGTCCGGCGTGAGTCGGATGGCGATCAAGTTGTCGAAGTGGAACGGCCCGGTGGGCGTGATTGCGCCAGCAGCAGGGACGATTGGCGGCGGAGCCGCGACAGGATCCACGACCGCGACCGATGCCGCGGGTGGCGGCGCGGGGACGATCGGGATCACGGCCGCGGGTGGCTCCGCGGGCAGCGTCTCCCCCGAGGTCGCCGGGATGACGGCGAGTGTCGAGGAGGATCCAGAGGAGGCCACGCGGGCGGCGGCGACGCGATTGGTGCTGAGGCCGTCCCTGGCGGTGACGGTGGGATCAGCGCTGAAAACAGGGAGCCGACGGCGGTGGTGCCGAAGAACTGAGGCACGGACGGAGCTAGGGGGCGAGGTGGGAGGTTGAGAAGGGCGGCAAGCGACGCGGGGATAGACCCGGAGTTGGCGGCGCCCGAAGCGGAAACGGTCATGGCGCCGGCGGTGGCAGCCCTAGGGTTTAGGGTTTTGGTGTGGCGGTGGCGGTGGGTGGGGTGGAGGTGGAGGACCTAGGTTAGACTCGATACCATGTAAAACGTAGGTTTTGGGGGAACTGGATATATATAATGATGACATACAAGTCCAATATCAATAAGGTATGGTTTACACAGTAGGGTTACAATACGAAGCCTAACAAAGATATTCATGGATGGTGCAAAGATCGGGAGTTTTTACTTACGATGGTACACATTTAAGCTCTTTGAAACTGCTGGTCCTTGATGACACGAGTTGTTGTTCTTTACTTGGTAATAGAGAGATTGTCCCACCATCTGCTGCTTGTTTCCCCATGTGATCACCGTCGGGAACGAGCGGTCGATCTTGCTTGCCGCCACGGTGATGACCCATGGTGCAGTGTTCTTGACGGTCTGTGGCCTGGGCCCTTCGTTTGAGGCGGCGTACACCACGGTAATCCCTTTTTGGACAGCGTGCAAGGCGCCGAATGAGTTCTCGTCCGATTCACCGAGGGACAGCGACAATACGTCCACCCCGTCGTGGATCGCGTCGTCCATGGCGGCCAGAAGGAGTGCCGTGGAGCTGGCGCCATCATCACGCCAGATGATCTTGTACATCGCGATGCGAGCGCGCGGCGCACCTCCCTGTGCGACCCCCGCGGCGAGGCCATGGAAGCTTGCCGCCTCCTCCTCGACGCCTACGGCTGAGCCCGCTGCGATGGACGCACAATGTGTGCCATGGTCGGTGTGGTCACGTGGCGACAGCGAGTCAGGTCCGGAGGCCTCCCCAGCAATGTAGAAAAAATGATCTTTCGGCTGCAGTTATTGATGCCCCAGTCCGGCCCTGTCTGGCACTCCCCTTTCCACCTTGATGGCACCGGCCCATACCCTACATCGCTGAAGCTCCTCGACTCCGGCCAGATCCCTAAATCCATTAACCAATTAGCATTGTTTCAACGGCCGACAGACCCAAATTAAGTTGAAATGAGAACAGTTAAAATGTACTCCTTTCATTTCATATTACTTGTCCTTGATTTACTACAAAGTTATATCAAATTAGCGATAATTAATATGAAACGGAGGGAGTAGTTTAAAAAGAAAGAGAAAACAACCCTTGACCTTTGCACAGAGTGATGCACCCAACCACATTCATAACCAATTAAAATATACGGACCGGAGTCAACCACACCGATGATTACATCCTCTCCGCAGTTGCTCATGTGGAGCAGCTCACTGGGCGGCGCGTGTGAGTGGGAGGACGAGCAGTTGAGCCCAAGGAAGTCCCAGCTCCGCGTGGTGGTCGTCCTGATCCTCCTGCTCGGCTCCACGCTGATAACTCCAGGAAACTCTGCACGCCGGCGTACATGGATCTTAGTCTCTTAGAGCAAACCGTACATTGATCTTAGAGCAAACCAGTATCTTTGATAGCAACCAGTGAGCTAGCTAGGAACTAAAGCAAATGTGTGATGACCTGCAAGTCTTTTGGCTTGGTCTCGGGTGAGCATGGCGGCGAAGCCCGAGAAGCCGTGCTTGTAGTGGAGGACCATGGAGGCCACAGATTCCTCCTTGCTAGAAAAGCTCAAAGTAGTGGGTGAGTGGTACTAGCACGAATTAACCAAAGGCCGTTTAATTTAATTGATTTCGTTGTTTCCACAAAGTAGCTATGATAATAATCAAGGTACCTTTGGAGGACACTAGAGACTGGGGCGCCACCTGGTGGCGCCACCTGGGCGGGTTGGGCGCACTTATCTTACCTTCGTACATTCAACTGTCATGTTTGGTACTCGGTATCACTCAGGTATATCAATATGGAGGTATATGATATAACATTAGGATCTATTAGTAGCACATCGATCAAACATGCATGTTAGTTGTTAATGTGTTGACCAATGTTTTAAATAGCCGGCTATAGCTCCGCTATATAGCCTTTTCAGCAGGGTGCTGCTAAATGGTCCGATGTACAAATAGCCCGCTATAGCCTGCTATAGCCCGCTATAGCTGATTTTGAGGTCTGTCGCTATTTGACAATAGCCCGCTATTTAAAACATTGATGTTGACAGTGCAGATAAGAGACCGTTTTGAACCTACCACCACCTCTGGGTATAGAAATATACACATCACGCAACCAAAATGACCATTACATAATTTAACAAACGTTGGACATGTAATAGTATTATATCTAAAGATCTTCTAGATATTTCTGAAGTAGAGAGAGCATTATATATATTGGATTGGAAGCCCGCAAAACACCAATGTCATGAACAATGAGGCTGTGCATCCTGATGTGCCAGCAATTAGAAGGAACCACACTGAGATGGCTGGAGCAAAGGCGTTCATGTGCAGACTTATCTAGCTTACGCACGTCCATGGGTGTAGGTTGATCCTTGATGGTACTTATATACAACAAAAGTGATTTCCAAACATGTGAATATTCTATCTTTGCTGACTTTAACCCATTACCATTGGTAAACACGAATGCTGAATAGAATTTGTACTTTGTCATAATTAAGCTATACAAATGAACAAGAAGCAGTACAAAGTTCAGTAATGAACCCAAATAACTGAATCAAAGGCTAATGGTATACAAAAATGGATAGTGTGAGCTGATGCAACATAAATATTTCAAACTTAAATGCAAATATTTTGAATAAGAAAGCTTTGACTGTCTATTTACAAGAAGGTCTAAGATACTTCGAATAAGACCCTGACCGGTTCAGTTGTAACACTAACCAGTAGAAGAAAGGCTCCCTGCTTTCGCATCTCGGCCCTTCTGACCTGAAATCACACAAACTATTAGCCCTATTTCACAAATGAATATGGCATGAGAGAATTTCTCGAAGAACAAAAGAATTTCTGCAGGAAACATCCATTTTCTAATTAGAAAGTCATAGAATGGTCAACAAAATGATACATCCCATACAAAAATTAC
Organism: Triticum aestivum; assembly: GCF_018294505.1. Classification (NCBI taxonomy): domain Eukaryota; kingdom Viridiplantae; phylum Streptophyta; class Magnoliopsida; order Poales; family Poaceae; genus Triticum; species Triticum aestivum. The sequence continues at coordinate 476,313,096 of NC_057796.1, forward strand.
AAAATTGGCAAACAATCAAACATACTTGGTAATCAAATACTGTGACAGCCTAATCATGATATAGAAGTGCGAGCAAATCTTTACTTATGCATAGATAAACCAGTGTATCGTGAGCCCCCAAAATCGAAATGCATACCTGTACAGTTAATAGCTTACCTTCTCATAGTTGTCGGCTCACTGGGACAACTTCGAGTAGAAGGGAGATGCTATTTACAAATGCTCAGACATTTGCAGCCGAACTCCAAGCCATTCATCAGATTGGATACTGAAAATTGATCAAGTGAATTTGACCATGAGCTAAAAGGCAAGATATACATAAATGTAGTAAATCATGTATATGTAAGGAAAGTAGATACTAAAAAAGTTTTTAGTAATACTAGTAAATATGCCCGTGCGTTGCAATGGGAGAAACATATCTCTGCATGCCTTCTATCTGTTGGGAATCGTAGCATAATTTTAAAATTTTCCTACGTTCACCAAGATGCATCTATGGAGTATACTAGCAACGAGGGAAAGGAGTGCATCTACATACCCTTGTAGATCGCGAGCGGAAGCATTCCAATGAACGTGGATGACGGAGTCGTACTCGCCGTGATCCAAATCACCGATGACCGAGTGCCGAACGGACGGCACCTCCGCGTTCAACACACGTACGGTGCAGCGACGTCTCCTCCTTCTTGATCCAGCAAGGGGGAAGGAGAGGTTGATGGAGATCCAGCAGCACGACGGCGTGGTGGTGGATGTAGCGGGTCTCGTGCAGGGCTTCGCCGAGCTTCTACGAGAGAGAGAGAGGTGTTGCAGGGGAGGAGGGAGGCGCCCAAGACTGTTGTATGCTGCCCTCCCTCCCCCCCTTTATATAGGCCCCCTGGGGGGGGGGGGGGCGCCGGCCCTGGAGATCAGATCCAAGGGGGGGGGGCAAGTGGGGGGGAAGGGGTGCCTTGCCCCCCAAGGCAAGGGGGAACTCCCCCCTAGGGTTCCCAACCCTAGGCGCATGGGGGGAGGCCCAAGGGGGGCGCCCCAGCCCACTAGGGGCTGGTTCCCTTCCACTTTCAGCCCACGGGGCCCTCCGGGACAGGTGGCCCCACCCGGTGGACCCCCGGGACCCTTCCGGTGGTCCCGGTACAATACCGATAACCCCCGAAACTTTCCCGGTGGCCGAAACTGGACTTCCTATATATAATTCTTCACCTCCGGACCATTCCGGAACCTCTCGTGACGTCCGGGATCTCATCCGGGACTCCAAACAACTTTCGGGTTTCCGCATACATATATCTCTACAACCCTAGCGTCACCGGACCTTAAGTGTGTAGACCCTACGGGTTCGGGAGCATGCAGACATGACCGAGACGCCTCTCCGGTCAATAACCAACAGCGGGATCTGGATACCCATGTTGGCTCCCACATGTTCCACGATGATCTCATCGGATGAACCACGGTGTCGAGGATTCAATCAATCCCGTATACAATTCCCTTTGTCAATCGGTATGTTACTTGCCCGAGATTCGATCGTCGGTATCCCAATACCTTGTTCAATCTCGTTACCGGCAAGTCTCTTTACTCGTACCGCAATGCATGATCCCGTGACTAACGCCTTAGTCACATTGAGCTCATTATGATGATGCATTACCGAGTGGGCCCAGAGATACCTCTCCGTCATACGGAGTGACAAATCCCAGTCTCGATCCGTGCCAACCCAACAGACACTTTCGGAGATACCCGTAGTGCACCTTTATAGTCACCCAGTTACGTTGTGACGTTTGGCACACCCAAAGCACTCCTACGGTATCCGGGAGTTGCACGATCTCATGGTCTAAGGAAAAGATACTTGACATTGGAAAAGCTCTAGCAAACGAAACTACACGATCTTTTATGCTATGCTTAGGATTGGGTCTTGTCCATCACATCATTCTCCTAATGATGTGATCCCGTTATCAATGACATCCAATGTCCATAGTCAGGAAACCGTGACTATCTGTTGATCAACGAGCTAGTCAACTAGAGGCTTACTAGGGACAGGTTGTGGTCTATGTATTCACACATGTATCACGATTTCCGGACAATACAATTATAGCATGAATAATAGACAATTACCATGAACAAAGAAATATAATAATAACCATTTATTATTGCCTCTAGGGCATATTTCCAACAGTCTCCCACTTGCACTAGAGTCAATAATCTAGTTACATTGTGATGAATCGAACACCCATTGCGTCCTGGTGTTGATCATGTTTTGCCCTAGGGAGAGGTTTAGTCAACGGATCTGCTACATTCAGGTCCGTGTGTACTTTACAAATATCTATGTCTCCATTTTGAACACTTTCACGAATGGAGTTGAAGCGACGCTTGATATGCCTGGTCTTCCTGTGAAACCTGGGCTCCTTCGCAAGGGCAATAGCTCCAGTGTTGTCACAGAAGAGAGTCATTGGGCCCGACGCATTGGGAATCACCCCTAGGTCGGTAATGAACTCCTTCATCCAGACTGCTTCCTGTGCTGCCTCTGAGGCTGCCATGTACTCCGCTTCACATGTAGATCCCGCCACGACGCTTTGCTTGCAACTGCACCAGCTTACTGCTCCTCTATTCAAAATATACACGTATCCGGTCTGTGACTTCGAGTCATCCAGATCTATGTCGAAGCTAGCGTCGACGTAACCCTTTACGACGAGCTCTTCGTCACCTCCATAAACGAGAAACATATCCTTAGTCCTATTCAGGTACTTCAGGATATTCTTGACCGCTGTCCAGTGTTCCTTGCCGGGATTACTTTGGTACCTTCCTACCAAACTTACGACAAGGTTTATATCAGGTCTGGTACACAGCATGGCATACATTATAGACCCTATGGACGAGGCATAGGGGATGACACTCATCTGTTCTATATCTTCTGCCGTGGTCGGGCATTGAGCCGTGCTCAATTGCACACCTTGCAATACAGGCAAGAACCCCTTCTTGGACTGATCCATACTGAACTTCTTCAATATCTTGTCAAGGTATGTACTCTGTGAAAGACCAATGAGGCGTCTTGATCTATCTCTATAGATCTTGATGCCTAATATATAAGCAGCTTCTCCAAGGTCCTTCATTGAAAAACACTTATTCAAATAGGCCTTTATACTTTCCAAGAATTCTATATCATTTCCCATCAATAATATGTCATCCACATATAATATGAGAAATGCTACAGAGCTCCCACTCACTTTCTTGTAAACACAGGCTTCTCCATAAGTCTGTGTAAACCCAAACGCTTTGATCATCTCATCAAAGCGAATGTTCCAACTCCGAGATGCTTGCACCAGCCCATAGATTGAGCGCTGGAGCTTGCACACTTTGTTAGCATTCTTAGGATCGACAAAACCTTCCGGCTGCATCATATACAACTCTTCCTTAAGGAAGCCATTAAGGAATGCCGTTTTGACGTCCATCTGCCATATCTCATAATCATAGTATGCGGCAATTGCTAACATGATTCGGACGGACTTCAGCTTCGCTACGGGTGAGAAAGTCTCATCGTAGTCAACCCCTTGAACTTGTCGATAACCCTTAGCGACAAGTCGAGCTTTGTAGATGGTCACATTACCATCTGCGTCCGTCTTCTTCTTAAAGATCCATTTGTTTTCTATGGCTCGCCGCTCATCGGGCAAGTCAGTCAAAGTCCATACTTTGTTCTCATACATGGATTCTATCTCGGATTTCATGGCTTCTAGCCATTTGTCGGAATCCGGGCCCGCCATCGCTTCTTCATAGTTCGAAGGTTCACCGTTGTCTAACAACATGATTTCCAGGACAGGGTTGCCGTACCACTCTGGTGCGGAACGTGTCCTTGTGGACCTACGAAGTTCATCAACTTGATCTGAAGCTTCATGATCATCATCATTAACTTCCTCCCCAGTCGGTGTAGGCACCAAAGGAACATTTTCCCGCGCTGCGCTACTTTCCGGTTCGGAAGGGGTAACTATCACCTCATCAAGTTCCACTTTCCTCCCACTCAATTCTTTCGAGAGAAACTCCTTCTCTAGAAAGGACCCGTTCTTGGCAACGAAGATCTTGCCTTCGGATCTGAGGTAGAAGGTATACCCAATAGTTTCCTTAGGGTATCCTATGAAGACGCATTTTTTCCGATTTGGGTTCGAGCTTTTCAGGTTGAAGTTTCTTGACATAAGCATCGCATCCCCAAACTTTTAGAAACGGCAGCTTAGGTTTCTTCCCAAACCATAATTCATACGGTGTCGTCTCAACGGATTTAGACGGTGCCTTATTTAAAGTGAATGCGGCAGTCTCTAAAGCATAACCCCAAAATGAGAGCGGTAAATCGGTAAGAGACATCATAGATCGCACCATATCCAATAGAGTGCGATTACGACGTTCGGACACACCATTTCTCTGAGGTGTTCCAGGCGGCGTGAGTTGTGAAACTATTCCACATTTCCTTAAGTGTGTACCAAATTCGTGACTTAAATATTCTCCACCACGATCTGATCGTACGAATTTTATTTTCCTATCACGTTGATTCTCAACCTCACTCTGAAATTCCTTGAACTTTTCAAAGGTTTCAGACTTGTGTTTCATTAGGTAGACATACCCATATCTACTTAAATCATCAGTGAGAGTGAGAACATAACGATATCCTCCGCGAGCCCCAACACTCATTGGACCGCACACATCGGTATGTATGATTTCCAATAAGTTGGTTGCTCGCTCCATTGTTCCGGAGAACGGAGTCTTGGTCATCTTACCCATGAGACATGGTTCGCACGTGTCAAATGATTCCTAATCAAGAGACTCCAAAAGTCCATCTGCATGGAGCTTCTTCATGCGCTTGACACCAATGTGACCAAGGCGGCAGTGCCACAAGTATGTGGGACTATCGTTATCAACTTTACATCTTTTGGTATTCACACTATGAACATGTGTAACATCACGTTCGAGATTCATCAAAAATAAACCATTGACCAGCGGGGCATGACCATAAAACACATCTCTCAAATAAATAGAACAACCATTATTCTCAGATTTAAATGAGTAGCCATCTCGAATTAAACGAGATCCAGATACAATGTTCATGCTCAAAGCTGGCACTAAATAACAATTATTGAGGTTTAAAACTAATCCCGTGGGTAGATGCAGAGGTAGCGTGCCAACGGCGATCACATCGACCTTGGAACCATTCCCGACGCGCATCATCACCTCGTCCTTTGCCAGTCTCCGTTTATTCCGTAGTTCCTGCTTTGAGTTACAAATATGAGCAACTGCACCGGTATCAAATACCCAGGAGCTACTACGAGTACTGGTAAGGTACACATCAATTACTTGTATATCACATATACCTTGGGTGTTGCCGGCCTTCTTCTTGTCTGCTAAATATTTGGGGCAGTTTCGCTTCCAGTGACCACTTCCCTTGCAATAAAAGCACTCAGTCTCGGGCTTGGGTCCATTCTTTGACTTCTTCCCGGTAACTGGCTTACCGGGCGCGGCAACTCCCTTGCCGTCCTTCTTGAAGTTCTTCTTACCCTTGCCCTTCTTGAACTTAGTGGTTTTATTCACCATCAACACTTGATGTTCTTTTCTGATCTCTACCTCAGCTGATTTCAGCATTGAATATACCTCGGGAATGGTCTTTTCCATCCCCTGCATATTGTAGTTCATCACAAAGCTCTTGTAGCTTGGTGGAAGCGACTTGAGGATTCTGTCAATGACCGCGTCATCCGGGAGATTAACTCCCAGCTGAGACAAGCGGTTGTGCAACCCAGACATTCTGAGTATGTGCTCACTAACAGAACTGTTCTCCTCCATTTTACAGCTGAAGAACTTGTCGGAGACATCATATCTCTCGACCCGGGCATGAGCTTGAAAAACCAGTTTCAGCTCCTCGAACATCTCATATGCTCCATGTTTCTCAAAACGCTTTTGGAGACCCGGTTCTAAGCTGTAAAGCATGCCGCACTGAACGAGGGAATAATCATCAGCACGCTGCTGCCAAGCGTTCATAACGTCTTGGTTCTCAGGGATTGGTGCTTCACCTAGCGGTGCTTCTAAGACATAATCTTTCTTGGCTGCTATGAGGATGATCCTCAGGTTCCGGACCCAGTCCGTATAGTTGCTGCCATCATCTTTCAGCTTGGTTTTCTCTAGGAACGCGTTGAAATTGAGGACAACGTGGGCCATTTGATCTACAATACATAGTGTAAAGATTTAGACTAAGTTCATGATAATTAAGTTCATATAATAAAATTATTTAATGAACTCCCACTCAGATAGACATCCCTCTAGTCATCTAAGTGAAACATGATCCGAATTCGACTAGGCCGTGTCCGATCATCACGTGAGACGGACTAGTCAAGATCGGTGAACATCTCCATGTTGATCGTATCTTCTATACGACTCATGCTCGACCTTTCGGTCCTCCGTGTTCCGAGGCCATGTCTGTACATGCTAGGCTCGTCAAGTGAACCTAAGTGTATTGCGTGTGTTTCGAGGCCATGTCTGTACATGCTAGGCTCGTCAACACCCGTTGTATTCGAACGTTAGAATCTATCACACCCGATCATCACGTGGTGCTTCGAAACAACGAACCTTCGCAACGGTGGTTAGGGTGAACACTTTCTTGAAATTATTATAAGGGATCATCCTATTTGCTACCGTCGTTCTAAGCAAATAAGATGCAAAAACATGATAAACATCACATGCAATCAAATAGTGACATGATATGGCCAATATCATCATGCTCCTTTGATCTCCATCTTCGGGGCACCATGATCATCTTTGTCACCGGCATGACACCATGATCTCCATCATCATGGTCTCCATCATTGTGTCTTCATGAAGTCGTCACGCCAACGATTACTTCTACTTCTATGGCTAACACGTTTAGCAACAAAGTAAAGTAAATTACATGGCGTTATTCAATGACACGCAGGTCATGCAAAATAATAAAGACAACTCCTATGGCTCCTGCCGGTTGTCATACTCATCGACATGCAAGTCGTGATTCCTATTACAAGAATATGATCAATCTCATACATCACATATATCATTCATCACATCTTCTAGCCATATCACATCACATAGCACTTGCTGCAAAAACAAGTTAGACGTCCTCTAATTGTTGTTGCAAGTTTTTACGTGGTTTGTAGGTTTCTAGCAAGAACGTTTTCTTACCTACGTATGACCACAACGTGATTTGCCAATTTCTATTTACCCTTCATAAGGACCCTTTTCATCGAATCCGTTCCGACTAAAGTAGGAGAGACAGACACCCGCTAGCCACCTTATGCAACTACTGCATGTCAGTCGGTGGAACCTGTCTCACGTAAGCGTACGTGTAAGGTCGGTCTGGGCCGCTTCATCCTACAATGCCGCCGAAACAAGAAACGACTAGTAGCGGCAAGAAGAATTGGCAAACTCAACGCCCACAACTGCTTTGTGTTCTACTCGTGCATAGTAACTACGCATAGACCTGGCTCATGATGCCACTGTTGGGAATCGTAGCATAATTTTAAAATTTTCCTACATTCACCAAGATGCATCTATGGAGTATACTAGCAACGAGGGAAAGGAGTGCATCTACATACCCTTGTAGATCGCGAGCGGAAGCGTTCCAATGAACGTGAATGACGGAGTCGTACTCGCCGTGATCCAAATCACCGATGACCGAGTGCCGAACGGACGGCACCTCCGCGTTCAACACACGTACGGTGCAGCGACGTCTCCTCCTTCTTGATCCAGCAAGGGGGAAGGAGAGGTTGATGGAGATCCAGCAGCACGACGGCGTGGTGGTGGATGTAGCGGGTCTCGTGCAGGGCTTCGCCGAGCTTCTACGAGAGAGAGAGAGAGAGAGAGGTGTTGCAGGGGAGGAGGGAGGCGCCCAAGACTGTTGTATGCTGCCCTCCCTCCCCCCCTTTATATAGGCCCCCTGGGGGGGGGGGGCGCCGGCCCTGGAGATCAGATCCAAGGGGGGGGGGGGGGGGGGCGGCGGCCAAGTGGGGGGGAAGGGGTGCCTTGCCCCCAAGGCAAGGGGGAACTCCCCCCCTAGGGTTCCCAACCCTAGGCGCATGGGGGGAGGCCCAAGGGGGGTGCCCCAGCCCACTAGGGGCTGGTTCCCTTCCACTTTCAGCCCACGGGGCCGTCCGGGACAGGTGGCCCCACCCGGTGGACCCCCGGGACCCTTTCGGTGGTCCCGGTACAATACCGATAACCCCCGAAACTTTCCCGGTGGCCGAAACTGGACTTCCTATATATAATTCTTCACCTCCGGACCATTCCGGAACCTCTCGTGACGTCCGGGATCTCATCCGGGACTCCGAACAACTTTCGGGTTTCCGCATACATATATCTCTACAACCCTAGCGTCACCGGACCTTAAGTGTGTAGACCCTACGGGTTCGGGAGGCATGCAGACATGACCGAGACGCCTCTCCGGTCAATAACCAACAGCGGGATCTGGATACCCATGTTGGCTCCCACATGTTCCACGATGATCTCATCGGATGAACCACGGTGTCAAGGATTCAATCAATCCCGTATACAATTCCCTTTGTCAATCGGTATGTTACTTGCCCGAGATTCGATCGTCGGTATCCCAATACCTTGTTCAATCTCGTTACCGGCAAGTCTCTTTACTCGTACCGCAATGCATGATCCCGTGACTAACGCCTTAGTCACATTGAGCTCATTATGATGATGCATTACCGAGTGGGCCCAGAGATACCTCTCCGTCATACGGAGTGACAAATCCCAGTCTCGATCCGTGCCAACCCAACAGACACTTTCGGAGATACCCGTAGTGCACCTTTATAGTCACCCAGTTACGTTGTGACGTTTGGCACACCCAAAGCACTCCTACGGTATCCGGGAGTTGCACGATCTCATGGTCTAAGGAAAAGATAATTGACATTGGAAAAGCTCTAGCAGACGAAACTACACGATCTTTTATGCTATGCTTAGGATTGGGTCTTGTCCATCACATCATTCTCCTAATGATGTGATCCCGTTATCAATGACATCCAATGTCCATAGTCAGGAAACCGTGACTATCTGTTGATCAACGAGCTAGTCAACTAGAGGCTTACTAGGGACAGGTTGTGGTCTATGTATTCACACATGTATCACGATTTCCGGACAATACAATTATAGCATGAATAATAGACAATTACCATGAACAAAGAAATATAATAATAACCATTTATTATTGCCTCTAGGGCATATTTCCAACACTATCCTCCTAGCGACCCATTCATGTTACCACTTGAATCCCGAGGCGATGAGCTTGATCATCATAATTTAGCATGCCGCTTAGCGAACCCCTTCTGAACTTGCTTAAAAAACATAGCATGAAGGGCAACTTAGCAAACATAAACATAAATTTGTGCGAAAACGATACTTAAGCATACATGTTAAATATAGCAGTTGCAACATACTGCACATCTTTGGACCTTGCTTCATGTCTTTAATCACCATCGGGTCAGAGCAATATATAAGTATGGTAGTGCACATGTTACCTTGTAAATGCTGGATTAAAATGAACCAACTATATCACCGATCCTGCCGCACAGTGGTGAGTGAGTGTGATATGTCGTTATAGTATGCAAGTACACTCAAGCGTCTACATTGAGTGTTGTAGGCTACAGGATAGGCTTTTAGTAAAGAACAGATCTTGCTGGTATAAAAGAAGCACATACTTCATTATCTGCTTCTTTATTAGTACCGAAATGCAAGAACACGAGTTACCGATTCAATTGGCTTATTCAACATGAGGAAAATAAGAGCACAAGCTATGCAACGTGTTCTTATATCCATGCTGTCCCTTGCCCTTACAGATACCTCAAGTCACGTTGTTGTGTCCATTGACAGGCCCATGCCAATAAATTTTCAAAGCATGTCTATGCTGAAAAAACAAATATTTTCAAATCAAAAGAATTGATAAAATGGAAAAAAATAATTACACATTTATTGTTCCAGGGCAACTCCTTGTTTCTGAATTAAGTACCGGTCCAATTGCCAAAAGTTAACTTTCGTAATTATTTGTATAATAATGAGAAGTAAACAAATGATATTTTTTTGAGGACTGTCACTTAAAATGTAAAATACCCCAATAAAAAGAACTCACACCAAAGTTTCAGTGGAGTGCAATTGAAAAAATAGTGAAATTACTAAAATTACTACCAAAAAATTGTGCTAGGTCGATTGCCATAAATCATTATCCGATTCACCTAGCCGATGAATGGTTCGTTTCATCAGATCAAATTATTTCCACATACTTTCAAGTGTGTAGGACACCATAAGTTTTTTCCTGTTAATTAAAGTGCACAACGGCTGAATGCATAATTGAACATATATTAAAGCCTAGAAGGTCCTTGATGGGTCATAATCAGACTAATCTACACGGACTGGAAACATAATTACTGCAGATAATAGAACATCTCCAGGCAAGACCAGAGGATCTCAATCTATTCCCTATCGGCTAAAATCTCAAAGGGTGAGATTATTGCAGAAAAGACAACAAAAAGGAAGCGTACCATCATGACACATGGGTTATGTCAGAAGTACATAACATTGTGCATCACGTCCATCTTTCTGTTGAAGTAAGAGAAAATTGACAGAAGAACTTAACATTACACGGGCAACACGGTTCCTGACTTTATCTGCACAGATTTCTCATATGAGTAAAATTTATCTGATTCCAAACCATGTATTCAACAGAGCAGAGCACAGATCATGGATTTAAGGAATGGAGTTACAACATGATGTAATCATGCATAAATATAGGAAAGCCCACATTTGTACTCCTTGAAAAAATTAATTAACAATTGCATTTGACCATGTCTATATACAAGTCTATTTTTCTTGAAACGGGTGTACAAATCATATTACAATGTCAAGTACAGCAATTACCTTTAGAATAGCAACCATGTCCTCTCTGTACTGTAGTTCTTCTGTAAATAGCGACAACAAATACACTACGATGACAATAGCCATGTCACGCTTAGCGCTAAGTGCTACTACAACTAATTGACTCATGCCCAAACACCTGTCATGTATAAACATACATACAGGACTCACCGCTGCAACTGAATGCTTGCCACTAATCACAAATAGTCTTCGGCCTTAATGCAGATGGAGGTACATCATTAATTGTTCTCTCACTAAATCAAAGCTTACTTCCAATAAGATGGAGGTGCAGCATGCCGAGAGGGAGGGGAGGAGAGGAAGCGCTAGTCACCTGGTCAGTAAAGTTGGGTATGCACTTACTTCTTGTTCCAGGTTGCATGGTCTCTGTCCTGTTGGTGAATTGCACACCTTGGGAGCAGAAATATTATAGAGCAGCTATGTAGTAATTCAATAAAAAATAAAAAATATGTGCCATAACGAGAATAATAATCATACAACAATCAATAATATTCTCAAAACTCCTCAAAACTAACTACTGTCAGCGGCTTGTATCGAGTTGCAGAAGGCCCGTTTTAGAATTGCTGGAAGATGAAACATATCAAGTCTTATACATTAAAACATGGAACCATAAACATCATTTACTCAGGTATGTTGGCTAGAAGTTTTCTCCACACACTCAAACACAACCCTTGCAAGCTCGTGTATCCTTTCTTGAGATTCAGTATCGTCGCTTAGGTTTGCCTATCGGACAACAGCTCCTTCCACTGTCCTTGTTCGAACAACAAAAATACAGAAACCAGTGACCACACCCTATCCTCGCTTAGTCATGTACTCAGGTTTAGTCAGTAAGGAAATGACAAGTTAAAAGCGTACTGTGTATGATTGTCCTTCAACAATGTTAACGCACTGATCCTTGTATCTTTCTTTAGCAACATTGAAATCCTCCCGAACCTTTAGGAGTTCAGACTTGTGTAACAAGCAGGCCAATTATAGGAGAAAGAAATATAATGAATATGCAACCGGAGAAACAATATATCTAAATCTCATACCAAAACATGGAAATATGACGTAACTTACAAAGCTTATTTTTCCGATTCTCCCAAAAGTAGGAGCGTTAACAACACATACCTGAATAACACATCGAATAAGGACAACAGACCACAGAGAAGTCAGATGAAAAACAAATTGAATTTACTGGCCTTAATACGTGCATGGAGCTTCTTAAGAATCAGAGTGCCCCAATGCTCCGCTTTCTGGATCTACTGCAACAATCAATGGAGGCTTTTGCTTCTGTTATATTGTAGTCACTACAGCTGCGAAGACTACCGTGACACAAATATTATTACATTAGCCAAGGTTTCAAGATTAGAACAAAAAAGTACATTCGGTTATTCAAGACACAAATTATTAGTTTTGGGACTCTCCTTGGATCATGTGGATGGAATAAGATAGGCATGACACACAATGAAGTAATTCTCAGTTAAATATTCAAGTAAATTTTAGGTAAAAAAGGACACTTAATCTTCATATATAAACTAGAAGGAAATAGCATGATGTATACATGCAAAATTACGGTCATACGTTTCTTAGTTAGCAAAATAAGCAATGCAATTCGGAGTCCAGTAATCAATCAAAGGACGAACTGGGTCAATGCATGCAAACATGATTAAGAATATTATAAATCCTCCTAACCCAGGATCAGAACTAATGGCACCACAAAAGATGATTAATTAATTAATTAGAACATGGCAGCTCCAAAACATCCAACTTTTGACAACGGCTGTTGCAACTCCATCCGGTTGCCCACGCATAGATACTGCATTGCAACTACATTACCCCTAACGATTTTAATTACGGCGGCCACCAGCCGTCCAGAGATCGAAGTAACACTGCGGCATGTTGTCCAAATCCAAATGGCATAAGTAACACTGCAGCATAAATAAATCATTACGTCTATGTAAAAAGAATGAGAAAAAAGTTTTTTCTGGAGTAAATATGACATACAAATATCACGCTTCAATTTGACATTGTCCATGTATTCTCAATTATTACTCAGAGCATTTAAGGAGTCATCACCAAGCATCCCCCGCCATACCGAGAACACATAGAGAGCACGCAAAATAACACAAAGTATGTACTGTATGTTCAGTAATATAAATGCTAGTACCATTACTTCACCCTGCCACTAAAAATTACTCCATATGTGACCACTTCCAGGAAGTAGATGGCTCATATTCAGCTATAAATTGGCAAACTGGAGCAAAGCTATAATGACTATGGTTTGCAGGCCAAAAGAAGACTCACATCATCTGATGTAGGTAAGTAGGTTACAGCAACTGGCAACAACCCAACATGTTCAGTACTCTATTGACTAATATAACCCAATCCTTGGCAATTTAAACATCTGCCATATAAACATCTACTGGCTATTGTCTTGTGCTGCAGCAAACAAAGCCCTCCTTGCACCTGTTTGTCTAGAGACCTTTACACCATAGCATGGTTCAGTATAAGTATATAATGTCAGGTAATGGCTCCAAAGTGTTCAAGAGACCCACACGAGACAAATCGAGTGGCGGAGAGAGCTAGTACCTATGGAGACGGCGTCCTTCTTGAGGTCTATGACGAAGATCTCTTCGCCGACGCAACTGAAAACAGACACAAATCACCTCAAGCCATCTTCTTATATGTACATGCAGACCCATACTCCTCCTTGTGTTCTGCTCATCAAATAGAGGCCACACCTTTGATTTCAGCATCTTATCAAATTGTTGCAAAGAATTAACCATGAAAGATGAACTGAACAGAAAAAAATCAAAGAATATACAGAGAGGAGCTGGTACACCTGTGGAAGCACGGGTGGGATCAGAGCGAGCACCATGAGCACAGTCGTCGGGGTCGCGTCTGCCGATGTCTGTTCCCACGCAGCCGAGGGCTCCATCCAACCCTCGACCGAGGAGGGCGTAGAGCCGCGCGCCTGTCCACCAGCCCATTCGATCCCGTGGCGGAGGAGGCACCGACGACCACATCAACATCGTCTGGGTTGTGCTCGTCGTACTGCGGATCCCTCGGGAGAGACCTCGCGGCGCCGCCACCTTGCTGTCGGGCCGTTGGGAGGCGCAGCGACGCACCTTGCTACGAGGAAGCCACCAAGACGAGAAGATCCGTCGGAAAAGCCAGCCTTCTTGCGGTGGCCAACGCCGGAGGAGTGATGGGGCAGCAGCGGTGGCGAACGACGGAGGGGCGGCGGCGGCAACCCTCGATGGGGAGTGGAAAACGAGAGAGGGAGGTCGCGTGATAGGCTGTGAAAATAAGGCAACTGAGGGAGGTGTTATCTGGGTAGATACCTGTGACAGTAAAATCTGTGCGGTGGCATAGCCGAACGGGCGCCCTTTGCGCCACCGTTAATGGGTTTAATTGGTGAGCATGTCATGGTGGGAGGCGATCACATCATCCGGGTGCCCGTGCTTCACGTCGCCTAGGTAGGCTATGTAAAGCTAGAGAGGCACACATGCAGATATAAATTCATGGTTAATTAATTAGATAGGAATTAACATGCACCACTGCTTAAATAAACTAGAATCGTACGTGTAGAGTATGCGTGCAACCGTGCATTCACACGGATGCACACATGTGCTATATCTGAGCATTTGCGTTTATACTGTGTTCAAAAACATGCATGTAGAGTCCGAGCAAGTTTTTCTTTTGAAAAGAGAATATATTAATATCAAGTATTAGATATCAACTACACCCAGTCTCTGCACCAAGAAAATGCCTAAAAACAACCAGAATGCAGATAACCAAAAAAAAAGGAAAAAAAGAGAAAAAAGTCCGAGCATGCTTACCTTGCCAGACTCTCCCCCTTGGGCTCCTCTGAGTAACAGCGTGCAGGAGCAAAGCAGCAAGAGCACCCGAGCAGCCACCCGTGCGTGCTGTGAGGAAGAACACATTTGCTGCAATATCATGTTGTTTCACCCAGTGCCAATGCCGGCGCTATGCAGGGCGCTAGCTAGCTATATAGGAGAATGTATCCAGTGCAACCTACAGAACTGGTGCACCACCCACTTATGGGCTGTTTGATAGAAGAGGAATGGACAAGATCCAGCTACAGGCACATTTACAGAAGGTCCCTAGCACATTTGTATAGTGGTCCACATAGTATACAGAATACAGTAAAAATGGGACACTCCTTGCTGGGCTAGCTCGCTCTCCCGTGAGTAACCCATCTCTGTATTTTTTAGAGAATAACTCATCTCTATTGACACTAATAATTTGTTTAAACAGTTCATTACAGATAGCTTCATGTCATGGCCAGTTTCATTGCATAAGTACTACTTTTTTTTGCAAGGACATGTACCAAATATTTTCTAGGCACTCTTTTTGCGGACGAATTTTCCAGGCACATTATTATTGTATAAATGCGGAGTATTATATATAAACATATTTAACAACCCGAAACATGACATTTTATCAACTGGATCAACATCTTAGCTTTCATGATGCATTAGTGATATAATTCCAGGGCTTGACGGTTCATGATGCAAACATATGGCTTGACACAGACCTATACTTGCAGAAACACGTGAAATATTTTTAAAACAAATGGATAACATGATGCATATATTTGGCATTACAAATTCATTGATTAAATTCATACCATGGCTTTATTTGTTGTTGAAAACACCAACATAAATAACAAGAATGATGTTTGCTCAGAGAGGCAAAGCAAAGGATGCTATGCTGGGATTGCGAAGATGATGTGTTGGGTTCGCTAATTCAATGGTACTATAAGGATCGTATCCTATGCAAAAAAAAGGTGCACTAGGAGCACTAGCACCTTAAGTTCTCATTGCATCCAACATGCATACTATTTTTTTCAAATACATCTGCTAACGACATTCCAGACACATTACTATAAATGCAGATCATTCAACAACCGGAAACATGAAAATATTATCAACTGAATCAGCAATGTAGTTTTAATGATGCATTAATAATACAATTCCAGGGCCTAACGGTTCATATTTGATGTGAAACCAATTGGCATTGACACAGAACTATAGTTGCAACAATACCTTGCATTTTAATGAAATAAATAACATCATGCATATATTTGGCATCACAAATGCATTGCTTGACTACATATCATGAAATTTTGGTTTTTGTCGAAAGCAGCAAAAGAAATAGCAGGAATGATGTTTGCTCAAGGAGAGAGACGTCAAATATATGCTTTGGGTAGATGATGTGTTGAGTTCACTCAATTCGATGGTACTATAGCGATCATTTGTAAACGTAGCATAGCCCATCTTGTTGGTGGATCTTGAATGTCCATTCCCCATCGAATGACCTATGAGTTGTTGCTGCAGCAGATGCACATATTCCCTTGTTGCACATGATACATTCTCACAACTGGTGCACCAGGAGCACCACCAACTTAGGGGGCATTGGATTAGAATCAAAGGGGGCATATTTACAAAATAAACAACATGGTGCAGCAGCCCAACCTGCAGTTGGATACATTCTTCCACACGAGAGTGTATCTATGCAACGATACAACTGGTGCACGAGGAGCACGAACAACTTATGTGCCGTTGGATTTTATAATGAATGAGCAAAATCCAAGACAGAGGTGGTGTGATGGCATATTTGCAAAATAAACCCCATAGTTCATTTGAATCAAGCGAACTCACGGAACAACATCCCCAAACCCAGTCATTTCTCTACCTCGCCGTCTCTGGTTGTACCCCATGAGGTAGGGTTAAAGAAATTCGTCGATGTTGTCTCTATCCCTCTCAAAAAATAGTAATAACACAATAATGTTTGTTGTTACACAATAATACAAAAGCAACGCAACAATTATAATTCTCCTAAACATATTGCCCGACTTTTGTATACGCAGCTATTCTCCGCACATACATTTCGAGACAAGAGACAAATTCCTTTCAAATGATTTTTTCCCTAGAAATGAGCCGGCACCACAAGATGCAAGAGCACAAACAAATATAAAACCATCTAATTGCAGATTTACATCCAGCAATAAATCAACTACCTAATACGGTTGGATAAGATTATTGTACTCCCCTTCATTTTTATTTACTCTGCATATTAGATTTGACTGAAATCAAACTTCATAAAATTTGACCAAGTTTATAGAAAAAAATTGAACATTTACAATAACAAATCTATATGATGTGACACTATATTCAATAATGAATCTAATGGTATTGATTTGTTATTATATATGTTAATATTTTTGTCTATAAACTTTGTCAAAGTTTATAGAGTTTAACTTTGACTAAAGCTAATATGCGGAGTAAAAAAACTAGAGGGAGTATATATAATGCAGAGTATTCAGTAACATTGATGAAGAAATATGTACAAGATCATCGTCTTTACCTCTAAAATCATTCTGAGTGTTTGGTTTGAAGAGCTTGTTCTCACTTGCTGACGTTCATTCAAGTTTTTTGTTTGCATCCTTATAATTTCCTGTTTACTCTTTTTAGCTGATAGGCTACAAGATAATTGAAATTCTTGTAGCATATTAGCTTAAAGGAGTGAACAAAAGGACCCTATACCCAGTCTTCCTCATCGATTCCTCATCCCCCGCCGTTACTTGAGGTCGCCGCCAGCGAAGCCTTGCAACCACATTATGTACCAGATCATGGTCTTTACCCCTAAAATCATTCGAGTGTTTGATTTGCTGATGTTCATCTATTGATGCAGAGGTCCGGGGTTTCAACCTTCTTTTAGAAAAAACTTGCCGACGTTCATTCAAAAATATGAACATTTACAATAGCAAATCTATAGATACGAAAGTGTATTCAATAATGAATCTAATGGTATTGATTTGTTATTATATATGTTAATATTTTTGTCTATAAACTTTGTCAAAGTTTATAGAGTTTGAGTTTGACTAAAGCTAATATGCGGAGTAAAAAACCCGGAGGGAGTATATATAATGCCGAGAATTCAGTAACATTGACGAAGAAATATTTACAAGATCATCGTCTTTACCTCTAAAATCATTCCGAGTGTTTGGTTTGAAGAGCTTGTTCTCACTTGCTGACATTCATTCAAGTTTTTTGTTTGCATCCTTATAATTTCCTGTTTACTCTTTTTAGCTGATATGCTACAAGATAATTGAAATTCTTGTAGCATATCAGCTTAAAGGAGTGAACAAAAGGACCCTATACCCAGTCTTCCTCATCGATTCCTCATCCCTCGCCGTTGCTCTAGGTCGCCGCCAGCGAAGCCTTGCGACCACATTATGTACCAGATCATGGTCTTTACCCCTAAAATCATTTCGAGTGTTTGATTTGCTGATGTTCATCTATTGATGTAGAGGTCCATGTTGGGGAACGTAGTAACTTCAAAAAAAAATCCTACGCACACGCAAGATCATGGTGATGTTGGAAATATGCCCTAGAGGCAATAATAAATGGTTATTATTATATTTCTGTGTTCATGATAATAGTCTATTATTCATGCTATAAGTGTATTGTCCGGAAATCGTAATACATGTGTGAATACATAGACCACAACCTGTCCCTAGTAAGCCTCTAGTTGACTAGCTCGTTGATCAACAGATAGTCATGGTTTCCTGACTATGGACATAGGATGTCATTGATAACGGGGTCACATCATTAGGAGAATGATGTGATGGACAAGACCCAACTTAAGCATAGCATAAAAGATCGTGTAGTTTCGTTTGCTAGAGCTTTTCCAATGTCAAGTATCTTTTCCTTAGACCATGAGATCGTGCAACTCCCGGATACCGTAGGAGTGCTTTGGGTGTGCCAAACGTCACAACGTAACTGGGTGACTATAAAGGTGCACTACGGGTATCTCCGAAAGTGTCTGTTGGGTTGGCACGGATCGAGACTGGGATTTGTCACTCCGTATGACGGAGAGGTATCTCTGGGCCCACTCGGTAATGCATCATCATAATGAGCTCAATGTGACTAAGGCGTTAGTCACGGGATCATGCATTGCGGTACGAGTAAAGAGACTTGCCGGTAACGAGATTGAACAAGGTATTGGGATACCGACGATCGAATCTCGGGCAAGTAACATACCGATTGACAAAGGGAATTGCATACGGATTGATTGAATCCTCGACACCGTGGTTCACCCGATGATATCATCGTGGAACATGTGGGAGCCAACATGGGTATCCAGATCCCGCTGTTGGTTATTGACCGGAGAGGCGTCTCGGTCATGTCTGCATGTCTCCCGAACCCGTAGGGTCTACACACTTAAGGTCCGGTGACGCTAGGGTTGTAGAGATATATGTATGCGGAAACCCGAAAGTTGTTCGGAGTCCCGGATGAGATCCCGGACGTCACGAGAGGTTCCGCAATGGTCCGGAGGTGAAGAATTATATATAGGAAGTCCAGTTTCGGCCACCGGGAAAGTTTCGGGGGTTATCAGTATTGTACCGGGACCACCGGAAGGGTCCCGGGGGTCCACCTGTCCCGGAGGGCCCCGTGGGCTGAAAGTGGAAGGGAACCAGCCCCTAGTGGGCTGGGGCGCCCCCCCTTGGGCCTCCCCCCATGCGCCTAGGGTTGGGAACCCTAAGGGGGGGGGGGAGTTCCCCCTTGCCTTGGGGGGCAAGGCACCCCTTCCCCCCTTGTGGCCGCCGCCCCCCCTTGGATCTCATCTCCAGGGCTGGCGCACCCCCCAGGGGCCTATATAAAGGGGGGGGGGGAGGGAGGGCAGCACACAACAGCCTTGGGCGCCTTCCTCCTCCCCTGCAACACCTCTCTCTCTCTCTCTCTCTCTCTCTCTCGTAGAAGCTCGGCGTAGCCCTGCGGAGACCCGCTACATCCACCACCACGCCGTCGTGCTGCTGGATCTCCATCAACCTCTCCTTCCCCCTTGCTGGATCAAGAAGGAGGAGACGTCGCTGCACCGTACGTGTGTTGAACGCGGAGGTGCCGTCCGTTCGGCACTCGGTCATCGATGATTTGGATCACGGCGAGTACGGCTCCGTCATCCACGTTCATTGGAACGCTTCCGCTCGCGATCTACAAGGGTATGTAGATGCACTCCTTTCCCCTCGTTGCTAGTATACTCCATAGATGCATCTTGGTGAACGTAGGAAAATTTTAAAATTATGCTATGATTCCCAACAGTGGCATCATGAGCCAGGCCTATGCGTAGTTACTATGCACGAGTAGAACACAAAGCAGTTGTGGGCGTTGAGTTTGCCAATTCTTCTTGCCGCTACTAGTCGTTTCTTGTTTCGGCGGCATTGTAGGATGAAGCGGCCCGGACCGACCTTACACGTACGCTTACGTGAGACAGGTTCCACCGACTGACATGCACTAGTTGCATAAGGTGGCTAGCGGGTGTCTGTCTCTCCTACTTTAGTCGGAACAGATTCGATGAAAAGGGTCCTTATGAAGGGTAAATAGAAATTGGCAAATCACGTTGTGGTCATACGTAGGTAAGAAAACGTTCTTGCTAGAAACCTACAAACCACGTAAAAACTTGCAACAACAATTAGAGGACGTCTAACTTGTTTTTGCAGCAAGTGCTATGTGATGTGATATGGCCAGAAGATGTGATGAATGATATATGTGATGTATGAGATTGATCATATTCTTGTAATAGGAATCACGACCTGCATGTCGATGAGTATGACAACCGGCAGGACCTATAGGAGTTGTCTTTATTATTTTGTATGACCTGCGTGTCATTGAATAACGCCATGTAAATTACTTTACTTTATTGCTAAACGCGTTAGCCATAGAAGTAGAAGTAATCGTTGGCGTGACGACTTCATGAAGACACAATGATGGAGATCATGATGATGGAGATATGGTGTCATGCCGGTGACAAAGATGATCATGGTGCCCCGAAGATGGAGATCAAAGGAGCATGATGATATTGGCCATATCATGTCACTATTTGATTGCATGTGATGTTTATCATGTTTTTGCATCTTATTTGCTTAGAACGACGGTAGCAAGTAGGATGATCCTTATAATAATTTCAAGAAAGTGTTCACCCTAACTGTGCACCGTTGCAAAGGTTCGTCGTTTCGAAGCACCACGTGATGATCGGGTGTGATAGATTCTTACGTTCGCATACAACGGGTGTTGACGAGCCTAGCATGTACAGACATGGCCTCGGAACACACACAATACACTTAGGTTGATTTGACGAGCCTAGCATGTACAGACATGGCCTCGGAACACGGAGGACCGAAAGGTCGAGCATGAGTCGTATAGAAGATACGATCAACATGGAGATGTTCACCGATCTTGACTAGTCCGTCTCACGTGATGATCGGACACGGCCTAGTTGACTCGGATCATGTTTCACTTAGATGACTAGAGGGATGTCTATCTGAGTGGGAGTTCATTAAATAATTTGATTAGATGAACTCAATTATCATGAACTTAGTCTAAAATATTTACACTATGTCTTGTAGATCAAATGGCCAACGTTGTCCTCAATTTCAACGCGTTCCTAGAGAAAACCAAGCTGAAAGATGATGGCAGCAATTATACGGACTGGGTCCGGAACCTGAGGCTCATCCTCATAGTAGCCAAGAAAGATTATGTCCTAGAAGCACCGCTAGGTGAAGCACCAATCCCTGAGAACCAAGACGTTATGAACGCTTGGCAGTAGCGTGCTGATGATTACTCCCTCGTTCAGTGCGGCATGCTTTACAGCTTAGAACCGGGTCTCCAAAAGCGTTTTGAGAAACATGGAGCATATGAGATGTTCGAGGAGCTGAAACTGGTTTTTCAAGCTCATGCCCGGGTCGAGAGATATGATGTCTCCGACAAGTTCTTCAGCTGTAAAATGGAGGAGAACAGTTCTGTTAGTGAGCACATACTCAGAATGTCTGGGTTGCACAACCGCTTGTCTCAGCTGGGAGTTAATCTCCCGGATGACGCGGTTATTGACAGAATCCTCCAGTCGCTTCCACCAAGCTACAAGAGCTTTGTGATGAACTACAATATGCAGGGGATGGAAAAGACCATTCCCGAGGTATATTCAATGCTGAAATCAGCTGAGGTAGAGATCAGAAAAGAACATCAAGTGTTGATGGTGAATAAAACCACTAAGTTCAAGAAGGGCAAGGGTAAGAAGAACTTCAAGAAGGACGGCAAGGGACTTGCCGCGCCCGGTAAGCCAGTTACCGGGAAGAAGTCAAAGAATGGACCCAAGCCCGAGACTGAGTGCTTTTATTGCAAGGGAAGTGGTCACTGGAAGCGGAACTGCCCCAAATATTTAGCGGATAAGAAGAAGGCCGGCAACACCCAAGGTATATGTGATATACAAGTAATTGATGTGTACCTTACCAGTACTCGTAGTAGCTCCTGGGTATTTGATACCGGTGCGGTTGCTCATATTTGTAACTCAAAGCAGGAACTACGGAATAAACGGAGACTGGCAAAGGACGAGGTGACGATGCGCGTCGGGAATGGTTCCAAGGTCGATGTGATCGCCGTTGGCACGCTACCTCTGCATCTACCCACGGGATTAGTTTTAAACCTCAATAATTGTTATTTAGTGCCAGCTTTGAGCATGAACATTGTATCCGGATCTCGTTTAATTCGAGATGTCTACTCATTTAAATCTGAGAATAATGGTTGTTCTATTTATTTGAGAGATATGTTTTATGGTCATGCCCCGCTGGTCAATGGTTTATTTTTGATGAATCTCGAACGTGATGTTACACATATTCATAGTGTGAATACCAAAAGATGTAAAGTTGATAACGATAGTCCCACATACTTGTGGCACTGCCGCCTTGGTCACATTGGTGTCAAGCGCATGAAGAAGCTCCATGCAGATGGACTTTTGGAGTCTCTTGATTAGGAATCATTTGACACGTGCGAACCATGCCTCATGGGTAAGATGACCAAGACTCCGTTCTCCGGAACAATGGAGCGAGCAACCAACTTATTGGAAATCATACATACCGATGTGTGTGGTCCAATGAGTGTTGAGGCTCGCGGAGGATATCGTTATGTTCTCACTCTCACTGATGATTTAAGTAGATATGGGTATGTCTACCTAATGAAACACAAGTCTAAAACCTTTGAAAAGTTCAAAGAATTTCAGAGTGAGGTTGAAAATCAACGTGACAGGAGAATAAAATTCCTACGATCAGATCGTGGTGGAGAATATTTAAGTCACGAGTTTGGTGCACACTTAAGGAAATGTGGAATAGTTTCACAACTCACGCCGCCTGGAACACCTCAGAGAAATGGTGTGTCCGAACGTCGTAATCGCACTCTATTGGATATGGTGCGATCTATGATGTCTCTTACCGATTTACCGCTCTCATTTTGGGGCTATGCTTTAGAGACTGCCGCATTCACTTTAAATAGGGCTCCGTCGAAATCCGTTGAGACGACACCGTATGAATTATGGTTTGGGAAGAAACCTAAGCTGTCGTTTCTAAAAGTTTGGGGATGCGATGCTTATGTCAAGAAACTTCAACCTGAAAAGCTCGAACCCAAATCGGAAAAATGCGTCTTCATAGGATACCCTAAGGAAACTATTGGGTATACCTTCTACCTCAGATCCGAAGGCAAGATCTTCGTTGCCAAGAACGGGTCCTTTCTAGAGAAGGAGTTTCTCTCGAAAGAATTGAGTGGGAGGAAAGTGGAACTTGATGAGGTGATAGTCACCCCTTCCGAACCGGAAAGTAGCGCAGCGCGGGAAAATGTTCCTGTGGTGCCTACACCGACTGGGGAGGAAGTTAATGATGATGATCATGAAACTTCAGATCAAGTTACTGAACTTCGTAGGTCCACAAGGACACGTTCCGCACCAGAGTGGTACGGCAACCCTGTCCTGGAAATCATGTTGTTAGACAACGGTGAACCTTCGAACTATGAAGAAGCGATGGCGGGCCCGGATTCCGACAAATGGCTAGAAGCCATGAAATCCGAGATAGAATCCATGTATGAGAACAAAGTATGGACTTTGACTGACTTGCCCGATGAGCGGCGAGCCATAGAAAACAAATGGATCTTTAGGAAGAAGACGGACGCAGATGGTAATGTGACCATCTACAAAGCTCGACTTGTCGCTAAGGGTTATCGACAAGTTCAAGCGGTTGACTACGATGAGACTTTCTCACCCGTAGCGAAGCTGAAGTCCGTCCGAATCATGTTAGCAATTGCCGCATACTATGATTATGAGATATGGCAAATGGACGTCAAAACGGCATTCCTTAACGGCTTCCTTAAGGAAGAGTTGTATATGATGCAGCCGGAAGGTTTTGTCGATCCTAAGAATGCTAACAAAGTATGCAAGCTCCAACGCTCAATTTATGGGCTGGTGCAAGCATCTCGGAGTTGGAACATTCGCTTTGATGAGATGATCAAAGCGTTTGGGTTTACACAGACTTATGGAGAAGCCTGTGTTTACAAGAAAGTGAGTGGGAGCTCTGTAGCATTTCTCATATTATATGTGGATGACATACTATTGATGGGAAATGATATAGAATTCTTGGAAAGTATAAAGGCCTATTTGAATAAGTGTTTTTCAATGAAGGACCTTGGAGAAGCTGCTTATATATTAGGCATCAAGATCTATAAGGATAGATCAAGACGCCTCATTGGTCTTTCACAGAGTACATACCTTGACAAGATATTGAAGAAGTTCAATATGGATCAGTCCAAGAAGGGGTTCTTGCCTGTATTGCAAGGTGTGCAATTGAGCACGGCTCAATGCCCGACCACGGCACAAGATATAGAAGAGATGAGTGTCATCCCCTATGCCTCGGCCATAGGGTCTATTATGTATGCCATGCTGTGTACTAGACCTGATGTAAATCTTGCCGTAAGTTTGGTAGGAAGGTACCAAAGTAATCCCGGCAAGGAACACTGGACAGCGGTCAAGAATATCCCGAAGTACCTGAAGAGGACTAAGGATATGTTTCTCGTTTATGGAGGTGACGAAGAGCTTGTCGTAAAGGGTTACGTCGACGCTAGCTTCGACACAGATCTGGATGACTCGAAGTCACAGACCGGATACGTGTATATTTTGAATAGAGGAGCAGTAAGCTGGTGCAGTTGCAAGCAAAGCGTCGTGGCGGGATCTACATGTGAAGCGGAGTACATGGCAGCCTCAGAGGCAGCACAGGAAGCAGTCTGGATGAAGGAGTTCATTACCGACCTAGGGGTGATTCCCAATGCGTCGGGCCCAATGACTCTCTTCTGTGACAACACTGGAGCTATTGCCCTTGCGAAGGAGCCCAGGTTTCACAGGAAGACCAGGCATATCAAGCGTCGCTTCAACTCCATTCGTGAAAGTGTTCAAAATGGAGACATAGATATTTGTAAAGTACACACGGACCTGAATGTAGCAGATCCGTTGACTAAACCTCTCCCTAGGGCAAAACATGATCAACACCAGGACGCAATGGGTGTTCGATTCATCACAATGTAACTAGATTATTGGCTCTAGTGCAAGTGGGAGACTGTTGGAAATATGCCCTAAAGGCAATAATAAATGGTTATTATTATATTTCTGTGTTCACGATAATAGTCTATTATTCATGCTATAAGTGTATTGTCCGGAAATCGTAATACATGTGTGAATACATAGACCACAACCTGTCCCTAGTAAGCCTCTAGTTGACTAGCTCGTTGATCAACAGATAGTCATGGTTTCCTGACTATGGACATAGGATGTCATTGATAACGGGGTCACATCATTAGGAGAATGATGTGATGGACAAGACCCAACTTAAGCATAGCATAAAAGATCGTGTAGTTTCGTTTGCTAGAGCTTTTCCAATGTCAAGTATCTTTTCCTTAGACCATGAGATCGTGCAACTCCCGGATACCGTAGGAGTGCTTTGGGTGTGCCAAACGTCACAACGTAACTGGGTGACTATAAAGGTGCACTACGGGTATCTCCGAAAGTGTCTGTTGGGTTGGCACGGATCGAGACTGGGATTTGTCACTCCGTATGACGGAGAGGTATCTCTGGGCCCACTCGGTAATGCATCATCATAATGAGCTCAATGTGACTAAGGCGTTAGTCACGGGATCATGCATTGCGGTACGAGTAAAGAGACTTGCCGGTAACGAGATTGAACAAGGTATTGGGATACCGACGATCGAATCTCGGGCAAGTAACATACCGATTGACAAAGGGAATTGCATACGGATTGATTGAATCCTCGACACCGTGGTTCACCCGATGATATCATCGTGGAACATGTGGGAGCCAACATGGGTATCCAGATCCCGCTGTTGGTTATTGACCGGAGAGGCGTCTCGGTCATGTCTGCATGTCTCCCGAACCCGTAGGGTCTACACACTTAAGGTCCGGTGACGCTAGGGTTGTAGAGATATATGTATGCGGAAACCCGAAAGTTTTTCGGAGTCCCGGATGAGATCCCGGACGTCACGAGAGGTTCCGCAATGGTCCGGAGGTGAAGAATTATATATAGGAAGTCCAGTTTCGGCCACCGGGAAAGTTTCGGGGGTTATCAGTATTGTACCGGGACCACCGGAAGGGTCCCGGGGGTCCACCGGGTGGGGCCACCTGTCCCGGAGGGCCCCGTGGGCTGAAAGTGGAAGGGAACCAGCCCCTAGTGGGCTGGGGCGCCCCCCTTGGGCCTCCCCCCATGCGCCTAGGGTTGGGAACCCTAAGGGGGGGGGGGAGTTCCCCCTTGCCTTGGGGGGCAAGGCACCCCTTCCCCCCTTGTGGCCGCCGCCCCCCCCTTGGATCTCATCTCCAGGGCTGGCGCACCCCCCAGGGGCCTATATAAAGGGGGGGGGAGGGAGGGCAGCACACAACAGCCTTGGGCGCCTTCCTCCTCCCCTGCAACACCTCTCTCTCTCTCTCTCTCTCTCTCTCGTAGAAGCTCGGCGTAGCCCTGCGGAGACCCGCTACATCCACCACCACGCCGTCGTGCTGCTGGATCTCCATCAACCTCTCCTTCCCCCTTGCTGGATCAAGAAGGAGGAGACGTCGCTGCACCGTACGTGTGTTGAACGCGGAGGTGCCGTCCGTTCGGCACTCGGTCATCGGTGATTTGGATCACGGCGAGTACGACTCCGTCATCCACGTTCATTGGAACGCTTCCGCTCGCGATCTACAAGGGTATGTAGATGCACTCCTTTCCCCTCGTTGCTAGTATACTCCATAGATGCATCTTGGTGAACGTAGGAAAATTTTAAAATTATGCTACGATTCCCAACAGGTGATGCATAGCAACGAGAGGGGAGAGTGTTGTCCACGTACCCTCGTAGACCGACAGCGGAAGCGTTATCACAACGCGGTTGATGTAGTCGTACGTCTTCATGATCCGACCGATCAAGTACCGAACGCACGGCACCTCCGAGTTCTACACACGTTCAGCTCGATGACGTCCCTCGAACTCCGATCCAGCCGAGTGTTGAGGGAGAGTTTCGTCAGCACGACGGCGTGGTGACGATGATGATGTTCTACCGACGCAGGGCTTCGCCTAAGCACCGCTACGATATTATCGAGGTGTAATATGGTGGAGGGGGGCACCGCACATGGCTAAGAGATCAATCATCAATTGTTGTGTCTCTAGGGTGCCCCCTTGCCCCCGTATATAAAGGATCAAAGGGGGGAGGTGCGGCCAGCCTTGGGGTGCGCCAGGAAGAGTCCTACTCCCACCGGGAGTAGGACTCCCCCCTTTTCCTAGTTGGATTAGGACTTGGGAGGGGGGAAAGAGGAGAGGGAGAAGAAGGAAGGGGGGCGCCGCCCCCTTCTCCTTGCCCTATTCGGACTAGGGGGGAGGGGCGCGCGGCCCAGCCCTAGCCGCCTCTCCTCTCTACCACCCAGGCCCATTAAGGCCCATTATGTTGCCGGGGGGTTCCGGTAACCTCCCGGTACTCCGGTAAAATCCCGATTTCACCCGGAACACTTCCGATATCCAAACATAGGCTTCCAATATATCAATCTTCATGTCTCGACCATTTCGAGACTCCTCGTCATGTCCGTGATCACATCCGGGACTCTGAACAACCTTCGGTACATCAAAACATATAAACTCTTAATATAACTGTCATCGAAACGTTAAGCGTGCGGACTCTACGGGTTCGAGAACTATGTAGACATGACCGAGACATGTCTCCGGTCAATAACCAATAGCGGAACCTGGATGCTCATATTGGCTCCCATATATTCTACGAAGATCTTTATCGGTCAGACCGCATAACAACATACGTTGTTCCCTTTGTCATCGGTATGTTACTTGCCTGAGATTCGATCGTCGGTATCTCAATACCTAGTTCAATCTCGTTACCGGCAAGTCTCTTTACTCGTTCTGTAATACATCATCTCGCAACAAACTCATTAGTTGCAATGCTTGCAAGGCTTAAGTGATGTGTATTACCGAGAGGGCCCAGAGATACCTCTCCGACAATCGGAGTGACAAATCCTAATCTCGAAATACGCCAACCCAACAAGTACCTTCGGAGACACCTGTAGAGCACCTTTATAATCACCCAGTTACGTTGTGACGTTTGGTAGCACACAAAGTGTTCCTCCGGTTAACGGGAGTTGCATAATCTCATAGTCATAGGAACATTTATAAGTCATGAAGAAAGCAATAACAACATACTAAACGATCGAGTGCTAAGCTAACGGAATGGGTCAAGTCAATCACATCATTCTCCTAATGATGTGATCTCGTTAATCAAATGACAACTCATGTCAATGGCTAGGAAACATAACCATCTTTGATCAACGAGCTAGTCAAGTAGAGGCATACTAGTGACACTTTGTTTGTCTATGTATTCACACAAGTATTATGTTTCCGGTTAATACAATTCTAGCATGAATAATAAACATTTATCATGATATAAGAAAATAAATAATAACTTTATTATTGCCTCTAGGGCATATTTCCTTCACCCTATACCAAGGATCAAACCCTAGCCGCCAGTCTTCCTCGCCGATTCCCCACCCATCGCCCTCGCTCGAGGTCGCCGCCGGTAGAGCCTCTTGCGACCACCAAGGGCGGCGGCGGCGGCGAGGCACCACCATTGAGCTCGGTTTCGGCCATCTCGAGATCCTATTTTGATCCTGGCCGCAGGGGCCTCCCGTTGCCTTCTCCGTCGCCCCTGCCATTGCCCTCAACAATGGATGTTGCCCTTGACCCTATTCCGCACAAATAAGTGCTATGATAGAAAATAGTAGGAACATTTTGCAAATGTTCCATCGGCCCACCTCTCAGCTGGATCTTGTCATAAGTGGCTCGCGCGCATCAGGTGTATCCATGCTCATTGTTGTGCCGTATTCTCGTGTTCCGCGTTCAGCCTGTCATGTCACTATCGGCGTGCTCCACGCCTCTCTCGTCATCGTCCTCCCGCTGTCCGTCGATGTTGAGCACGAGAAACAAACTGCCAAAGCGTGCAGCATGCCGGATACTCATAATTAGTGTACGAGATTCTGATTTGGAAACCAGCACACACATGGGGGTGCGGTTAAAGCCAAGCTTCTCAGGTTCACGGGTCGGCCACCATTCGCCGGCCTCTTGCCGAGAAATCATGTGCCGCCGCCGCCGCCGCAGCAGCACCGTGAGCGTGAGATAGACGAGCACCGGCGTGCTCATAGCTCGTCAAGCAAACCAAGATGGACATCCAGCTTGCGGCAGAAACAATAAGCTTGTGTTCCGCTATATCAGCTTACAATGCATTTGCCATCTTTCTCATTCATTCGTAGCTGAGTCTCTCAACACCTCGATGTTCTCCGGCCGGCCGTGTCGGTGGTGACGACGCCGTACGACGGTCCCGCTCTGTGTGCCGGTGGCGGTGCCACTTTTCTAGACGATGCGCCCTGGAGCGCACATGATGCTCTTGTATTGTACGTGCCTGTTCGGAGAGCACAGAAATCATGTGACGCCGCTGACGGCTATGTCGGAGTATATAGTACTCATACCATACGGTACGTGGTGGACAATATATTTTTAGGTCAACAATTTATTCTTTAGAAATGGAGGCAAATATTTGCCTCATCTATTAATTAAGAGGAGAATAAAGTTTGTTACAATCGACCCCAATAAATGGCATGAATTATTAATCTCGCGACACAAGAGACCCTAGTTTTTTCGCCTCGGCGGTGATCCAAAGATTTGCCTCCGTCATGATGATGCTGAGCAAGATGGTTGAGGGCACACTCTTGTTGCGAAAGACTCCTTTTGTTTCATATAGTCCACGACAAAAGCTTGGTAAGCGAAGCCATGGCCTTCCTTTGTGTGGCGTCCAGGACGGCACAACTTTCTCACCAATTTTTTATGAAGCCCTCCAAGTGCCAAGATGTGACGTCCAAATCTTCAAGCCGTAGCTTCTCTATGACCAAACCCTAAAGCCTCAAGGTGTAATGACACTTGAAAAAGAGGTGTGTGCCGCACTCTTGCACTCTCTTGTAGAAGGGGCAAAGCCCACAATTTGCTCATCCCCACTTATCCAACCTATCGGCGGTCCAAATACGATCTTGGATAGCCAACCATGTGAAGAACTTAACCTTTGACGGTGCCCAAGCCTTCCACACCATTTGGTCCATAGGGGAGGTCATGCCAAGAAATTGTGCCTTGTAGGGGGATGCCGCCGAGTAGTGCTCATTGTTAGGAATAAGCCACACATGAGTATGTGCTCGTGTGTGTGATCTGTGTGCATGGGTGTGCGTGTGTGCTCGTGGTATGCGTGGCGTGGTGGTCAGCACGTGAGCTAGCTAGATGGGCATGCATGCATGTATTAGGTGGTGTTTGGTTATCTAGTCCTAGGACTTTTTCTAGTCCCTAGGACTTTTTGAAAAAGACTCTCAAGGAGGTGCTTCTAAGGACTTTTAGCAAAAAGTCCCAAAAAAGTCCCACCCTGTTTGGTTTACTAGGGAATTTTTCTAGTCCCAACACAAAAAAGTCCCTGGAACCAAACACCCCCTTAGTTGCGGTGTTTAGCAAGTTGTTAGCAGCGGCCGGTGGAGATGGCCGCGTCAAGCGCGTAGCGCGCGTAGCGTGCATGGCCGGGCTGATCGTTTGCATGCAGCGGATAGCTAGCTGGAGAAACGTGGGCGTTGCGTTTGCTGTAGGACTACAAAGCTGCCGCCGTGGGTGTGTGTTTGTATTGAGTTGAGCACCATGTAGATATTGCAAAGAGAAAAAAGATTCGGGCGTTCGTGCGCCGGCCCGAGAAACTTGTGTCCACTGTGTTCATCTCCTTCCTTCTTTCTTGTTCGAGCGAGTGAGGAGAGGGAGAGGTAGCTAGGGTTGCCGTTTGGCAACAACACTCATTTGCTGTATGCTTCCACACAATGTCATCCTCGGCACTCTTGTCAAGTTTTATGACGTGCACTAATCACCAAGGAGTGAAGAATTGTCGGATGTGTTCAATGGAGACAACAGTAGGAGGTTTGATCTTTAAAATCCACGCTCTGTTCTTTAGGGCCTCACGCACCATCCAATTCTTTCTCGAGGATGCCTCAAAGATGAGCGGAACAATTTCCTTGGGCTTGCATCCAAGTAGCCAAGGAGCGTCCCAAAATGAGGTTCTTGCCCCGTTCTCAATTGTGATGGTTATGGAGGCGTAAAAAAAATTTAGGTCCTCCTCATCGTACGGATTTCCCATCCCTACCCACATCTTCCTTGGTTCCTTCCACTGAAAGCAAGGTTATCTCAATCACAAGGTGCGCGCCAACTTTTCCGTGTTGAGCACCCCTAGCCCACCATACTCACGTGGATGCGAAATGATATCCCAATTTACTTTGCATTTTGCTACGCTGTCAAAGGAAAGGCAAAATAACAGCGTCTATGTTTGAATGCGGAAAGGATTGGATTATTATTGTTGTAAAAAATAAATACTAGAAATTCCTATTGATATGGTGACAAGAGAAAAAAAACAAAGGAAAATAACCAATGGGGTCCATGGTCATTAATTGTTTATTTTAGTTTTCTTCTCTCTCTTTTTGCAAAAGAAAGTTTTTTCTCTCTCAGATAAACTCTGTTTTTGATAAATAATTAAAAGCAAAAAAGGGAAACATCACCTTGAAGCGCGTGCTTGCTTGTACATCCTTCGCTCTATGCACTTTGTTCTGATCAATAACTAAGATGCCGTCCTTTTCATCACCTCTTTGTGCCTCTCAACTCGCCATCTCACTCCAACGATGTTTTGTTCTCATCATGCTTTACCCTGCATAAGATTGGCATCAGAACCAACAATAGTTGTATATGACAACAAATGTTAGTGCATCAAGCGGCATAATCCCACAAGGGATCTGCTAGGGGTAACACTTCCAGCAAAACACATGGCACATGATAAATTAATATCAAATAATTATAGTTATATATTTACCCAGTCACTTATGCTACTAGACAACTATGGTCAACAAGGAAATCACATGGTTAGTGCTACGTATTACAGAATGATTATTGAATTCTATCAGGCTAGACGGTCTGATATAAATTGTAACAATCTTATGATCTTGTAAGGCACCCAACTTGAAGAGCATCTTGTTGCAAGAATGCTTATACCATTGCATTGAACTGGTTGCATGAACTAGCCAGAACTTTCAAGCACTCGAGGATATGAGAGTGACGAATTATAATCAATTTCCCAAAGTTGTCCAATTTGAGTAAGGATCCATGAAGAAGTTGAAGGAGTAAATTCCAAATAAACCACTCGGAGTTTGACCATACGCTCAGACGACACTCAAGTTTCTCTTATCCCAAATATAACACTATATTTTTGCACTAGGCACATATTTTCCACTTCCATGATCTGACAGTTGGTTGATCATCAAATGGTTATTGAAAAAAAATATGGTTTTGGCCTCAGTAAATCATTTCAAATCATTGGTAGTGCATTTAGCACACCTGGAACCGTGTTGGGTATGTTCGG
This sequence comes from Triticum aestivum, assembly GCF_018294505.1. Classification (NCBI taxonomy): domain Eukaryota; kingdom Viridiplantae; phylum Streptophyta; class Magnoliopsida; order Poales; family Poaceae; genus Triticum; species Triticum aestivum. The sequence continues at coordinate 476,345,837 of NC_057796.1, forward strand.
GCACAAGAAACTTTTATGTCGAATTGGTTGTAGGAGAAATTTTGCTTCCAACATTCTTTCCCATGGATTGATAACATTGGGACTACCAAGGGAAAATTCCACTACTTGCTACAAGCCTATGCATTTAGTGCGCCAACAAGTGATTTTGCGGTATCTGATGTCAGTCGGAGTCGAGGAAAATGAGATCCTTGGTTCAGGGGCTGCTATTTATAGCCAAATCTTGGCTCACCATGAGTCTGTCTATGTCAGGGTGCGGTGGTAAAGTTACTACATCCTTATTACAATAGTGAGGACTATTAGGGTGCAATGCGGAGTAGGGCTATGTGGCTTGTTGTCGAGCAGGGAGGGTAGGAGGGCACACGAGACTGTCTCATATTGACTCACCCGTGGGGCACATTAGTGGAGAATGGGGCACCACCACAATGATTACAGTGGTCGTACTGAACTAGCTTTAATATTTTGTGTCACACTGAACCAGATTTACACATGATTTTTTTTACCAGATTTACCATTAGATTCCATCTTGATAGGTTTTTGTATACTTGTCAAACTTACTTCGTGGCGAGTTCACATCTATTCTTTGACGTTGATGTCTCATATGGTGTTGGCTTTGACAAGATATTGTCTATTTCTTATTTCCCAAAAAATTCTTAAAATCTCATTCACATCTCTTACCATTTGTATTAGCATTAAACCATGTCCACTCCTTTCAAAGTTACAAACTAATAATTGACTAACATTTCATTACAATCTCACACATCTTCAAGTAGTGTATATTTTTTGGCTCAGCATTGTGAAATTTTAGACGACCAAGATTTTGACAAATTAAAGGCAATTGAAATTAATTAAAATCATATTTATAAGTATCCATTCGATTTTTTTCAATTCATCCCCTCTTCGGTGATACAATTTAGAGCACCTCATCTCGTTACACACACGCGCGCACACACACAAATACGGCCCACATGTCAGGTGGCATGGTTTCCTAATCGGTGTCATGTGGGTCTAATTTTTATTTAAGCATGGAGATGGGATTTTATTTTATCATTACGCAACATCTGCATAGAAATCCTGAACTGTAAGCTAGGCAACAACTGGAATCCTCACCGCTTGTTGGTCATTCTGCAAGTTACACTGCCAAACGTGTAGTCCCCTGGCAAGTTCCACATTGGTGACAGCTTCATTTCAAATTATTGGACTTTGTTTGCAGCGTCGAACACAAGAACTGGCAGGAAGACCCCCATCTTGACTCCATCCGGGGCTGGACTACGATGTGGTAAACAGAATCGACCTCACCGACGTTGGCCACCGTCCTTGATACGATGATCGGACAACTCAGATCAGGAACCGAGATGGATGGCAGGTTGAGTTTATACGCCGGTAGCGTTGCATCCCGTGGATGTCGCTGTCCCCTCCTTGATGATGGCGCATCGGAAGAATTTTTTGTAATCATGTGGATCGATGTCGTAAATCAGGCTGGGATGAGTGGCCCCTCAAGGGTTGATATTCCCGCCTCCGTAGTCGAACGGGTCGGCGACCTTCCGCCAGGATTGGCATGCCGCGTTGATTGGTTACATGCACTTTATTGTACCATGCAAGAAAAACCAACAAAACAGATTTAAAGATCACAAGTGCATGCACTAGCTAGGAATTGGATGTTTCTACCTGCATGTCGAGAGTTATGGTTAGTCTTGTTGTTACAAACCAGTGGTGACGATGGCTGATTTTATTGCAGCAAGAGACCAGTCTGGGTGCAGAGCTTTGAGCAGCGCGGCAACGCCCGCTGCATGCGGGGCTGCCATGGACGTCCCTGACTTAGTTACGTAGGAATCTCCCACTGCTGCTAAGATGTTGGCTCCAGGCGCAGCTACATCAGGCTTGATCAAGGCCAGGTAATCAGCCGATGGGCCTCTGGAGGAGAAGGACGCCACTTTGGGAGCCAACACATCTTTGCATGTGACGGTGCGAGCCGGTTCGATCTTCTCCATGGGAGAGCTGCTTATTGCAAAAGAAAACAAAAATCACATCCAGAGGTTTATGGGATCTTTTTTCCATAAAACAATTATGTTGTAGGGTGTGCACGTATACCTTGACTCGAGGACGTATTGACATATCCTCCTAGAGATGCAGATGTCGACGATAATGCAGACGATGCCCGGGCAGCAAGACACTGTGGAACTCAGGGTGTCCGTCGTGTATTGCGCGAAGATGAGCTCTGATCCCCCGCCTTCCACCACGTACTGCGCCCCATGTGCGAAGTCCTCTGATGGGTTGATCGCGTCCTGAATTCCTGATCGTTTAAGCACACCACGATGGCCCCTTTCACGTCCACACCATGAAGAACGCCATGGCTCGGCACACAACTAGATCCACAAAAGCAAAGCAAGTTGAAGCATGAGTAAGATATTTCACGGTTGGTGGAGATGTCGGGAGTCTTTTTCACTCATGATGGTGCACACATAAGCGGTGATGACGAGTTGTTGTTCTTCACTTGGTATAGAGAGACTGCCCCACCATCTGCTGCTTGTTTCCTAACGTGATCACCGCCGGGAACGAGAGGTCGATCTTGCTCGCTGCGACTGTGAGGACCCACGGCGAGGTGTCCTCGACGGTCTGCGGCCTGGGCCCGTCATTTCTGACGGAGTACACCACAGCTGGACCGTGTGCAGGGCGCCGTACGAGTTCTCGTTTGGCCTTGCGGCGATGTATGTTCAGTGGGAGGGCGATGTGCGTTCAGTGAAAGGAGATATTCCCCTTGACTATAAAGACGCTCGTGGTGACTCGTCAATCTCAAGAGTCAGTCTTTCAGAAGTGCTCATTAATGTAGCGTGTGCGTATGTGCGTACATAGGAATAAGTGTATGTACGTATGTATGGATGTGTTAAAAAAAGTACGTGCTGTCTTTTTCTTTTTGCGTGGACAGTCTTTGCTGTGCTACCTCGCTCTCCTGTAAATAATCCATCTCCATTGAAACTTAGAATAACTAGGTGATTTCCCGCGCATTGCTGCGGGAATCCAAAGATTAGTTTTGGATGAATTATGTATCAAGGAAATGACGTAAATCAGAAGCTAATATTTTTTAAAATTAATTATGTGTGAACAAAGAGTATGCATGTACTTTGAACCATTGGAGTTGCACAATTAAATTTTGTGGATGGTAAACACCCGACCTAAGAAAAGAAAGTGCTGCATCCAGCCAAAGGGATGCGAATCCTTTAATAGTATAGAGACATGTTTGTTTAAATAGGTAAAAAATAATTTACCTGCCTCGCTCGTCACAGTTGCAACTCTCATATATTAGAGGAGTAATGCAATATACAGCAAAATCTGAATATTCCACCTTGAATTTATGATATCTAATCAGTGAAAAAATAAACATTTTGTTCGGTGACCTGCAGAGATACGGACGCAAGCAAGAGCACTGAAACAATTATGGCATGCAGCCAGTATACTGGGATAAGATAATCGCTCTGTTTTCATTTGCATACAAATACATAGAAGGTGAGCAAAAGGTAAGAAAAGCTGACCATCTTTCAGTGAAGCAAAAAATCAGTACGTATACTGTCCGGCCATATATGAGCACTGGTAAGGGCACTCGCGATCGGCTTCGCCCAAGTGTAGGCTTACCCGGCGTCGGTGTGTGCGCCGTGGAGGCCGTAGCGCCCGCCGCAAAAGCGCTCGATGACCACATCCTGGTCCGTGCGCACCACCACGAGGGCACCTTTCTTGGGGTTGGGGAGTGCACCAGCCGTGAGCTGGACGATCTCCACCAGGGTCAGCGACTCGCTGAGGAAGTAGTGCTCATCGGAGACCTGACCGGCTAGAAGGACACGGGTCGTCTTGTTCGAGGAGACGGTGGGGCTCGCCGTAGCGTTCAACTGCGGATGTAAACAAATCAGTGGTATTATGGTAGCAGTCCGCGGGTCTCCGACGTCAATGGAACCTTGAAGGCTTGGCTGGCTACGGATGGAGAGAGAGAGGGGGGTAAAGATATATATATGGAGGATAGGGAAAAGAATCGGTCGGGATATTTTAAGAAAATTTGTGAAGATTTATTCCTACAGGGAGTTGAAGGAACCTATTCCTCCGGTATTAATTCTCATCATAATCAAAGCAGTTTTCTTGTTAACATCCCGTGTTTTAGGGGGTGTTTGGTTCAGAAACTTTTTAGTCCCAAAGACTAGAAAAAGTCCCTAAAAAGTCTCTAGGAACCAAACGGCTACCTGCATCGTATATATTGATCCTATATATTGATGGCGTTCTGTGGAACCGCTACATGCATCGTATTGATTGCCGTTGGCTGGTGATGGATGCTTGCATGCATGCATAAGCAAAAGGATTAGTGCTCACGTGGCTGTAGGAGAATGGATGCAGATGTGGATAGTGTGCATGACAAGAGAATTGGTAGTAGTGGGGATTAACTTCTTAGGAATGTAAGATTTGCTCCAACAGTCGTGTCATCGTAGAAACTTTTTTTTTGTCATCGTAGAAACTTATAATCGTACGAGTTGTGTATAGTAATCCAATGTCGGGTGAGCGGCTGGTGCTGGTGCATGACCTCCTCCAATGCACATTTGCCACTTGGCTCAAACTTGCAAAGTAAAGGGAGGTCGAGTAGTATAGCATTCATGGGAGAACCAAAAAGACACGTAAGAGCATCTCCGATAGGCACGCTATTTTAGCCGTGCGCTGGAAAAAACAGTTTTTTTTTTTGCGCGCGCGGGGCTGTGACAGGCACTGCAGCAGCCGTGCAATAGTCGCGCATGTGGTATAATGGGTTCAGCACGCGGAGGAAAACGGCATCGCGCGCCGCTTGTTTCATGCGCCCGCTCATGCGCGCTGGACATTCGAGCGCGAGCGACCAACTGGCGCCAACCTCTCCGTCCGCCCTGCCTTCGCAGCGCCCCGCGCCACCACCGGCGAAATTCGGCCGATGGAAGGCCGCGCCGACATTCCCCAACCCCTCCCTACACCTGCGACCCCTCCGGCGGCGCCGCAAACCCTAGCGCGGGGTTGAGCTTCAGCTTTGCCGCCGGCGCCCCTCCTCCAAGCACTGGTCTCGTGTGCGGCCTTTTCATGGCGCCACGGACGACCTAGCAGGGTGGCGTCGCGCTGCCGCCCGCCGTGAAAGGAGAAGAGAAGAAGACCAAGAAAGGGAGACCATTTGTTTTGCACCATTGCTACAATGTGTTGAAGGATGGAGAGAAATGGAAGCCCCGTGATGACCAAGAGGAGAGCAAGAAAAGCAAGGCAACTATTGATTTGGATGATGATGATGAGGATGAGGAATCAAGTGATGGCGGCAAGAGAAGCCCTACACCAAACTCGGTTGCCTACTCCAAGCCAAAAACACCAAATAGAGGCAAGAAAGATGCAAAAGAAAAGAAGAAGAAGAAGAGAGGAGATGATGATTCAAAGAATGCTATGGAAGCTATTGTGAAGGCATGAAAGGAAGCAAACGAGGTGAGGATGATGGCAAGGAGCCAAGATGCGGCGGCTGAGGAGAGGAGGGTGGCGGCCGAGGAGAGGAAGGTGACATTGGAGGAGAATAAATTGACCATGGAGGAGCGAGCAAGATTATTGGAATGGGAGAAGTACTTGTTCTTCATGGACACATCTACCATCGATGATATGCAAAAGGAGTACGTCAATCTTTCCCGTGATGAAGTCTTGGTCCAAAAAAGAGCCATGGCCATGGGAGGCATGGGAGCTGCCATGGGAGACTTGATGACATCTACGGGAGGCATGGCTGGCTTCGGAGCTACCATGGGCGGCACGGGAGGCATGGGTGGCTTCGGAGCTACCATGGGAGGCATGGGAGCACCTACGAGAGACATGAGTGGCTTTGGAGCTACCATGGAAGGTATGAGAGGCATGAGTTTTGGGTCTCTCATAGGAGGCATGGGAGCACCTCCGGGTGAGATGGGTGGATGCATGGCTTTCGGTGTGCCTCACATACCTTCACATGATGCCGTTGGAGATCTAGCGAACACCATCCGAGCTCTCGATGACGATGCGGCGCTTGAAAATGAAGAGGAGGAGGAAGAATCTGAAGGAAATATGCCCTAGAAGTAATAATAAAGTTGTTATTTATATTTCCTTATATCATGATAAATGTTTATTATTCATGCTAGAATTGTATTAACCAGAAACTTAGTACATGTGTGAATACATAGACAAACAGAGTGTCCCTAGTATGCCTCTACTTAACTAGCTCGTTAATCAAAGATGGTTAAGTTTCCTAGCCATAGACATGTGTTGTCATTTGATCAACGGGATCACATCATTAGAGAATGATGTGATGGACAAGACCCATCCGTTAGCTTAGCATTAATGATCGTTTAGTTTTATTGCTATTGCTTTCATCATGACTTATACATGTTCCTCTGACTATGAGATTATGCAACTACCGAATACCGGAGGAACACCTTGTGTGCTATCAAACGTCACAACGTAACTGGGTGATTATAAAGATGCTCTACATGTGTCTCCGATGGTGTTTGTTGAGTTGGCATAGACCGAGATTAGGATTTGTCACTCCGTGTATCAGAGAGGTATCTCTGGGCCCTCTCAGTAATGCACATCACTATAAGCCTTGCAAGCAATGTGACTAATGAGTTAGTTACGGGATGATGCATTACAGAACGAGTAAAGAGACTTGCCGGTAACGAGATTGAACTAGGTATGAGGATACCGACGATCGAATCTCGGGCAAGTAACATACCGATGACAAAGGGAACAACATATGTTGTTATGCGGTTTGACCAATAAAGATCTTCGTAAAATATGTAGGAGCCAATATGAGCATCCAGGTTCCGCTATTGGTTATTGACCGGAGATGTGTCTCGGTCATGTCTACATAGTTCTCGAACCCGTAGGGTCCGCACGCTTAACGTTCGATGACGATTTGTATTATGAGTTATGTGATTTGATGACCGAAGTTTGTTCGGAGTCCCGGATGAGATCACGGATATGACGAGGAGTCTCTAAATGGTCGAGAGGTAAAGATTCATATATTGGAAGGTTATATTCGGACACCGGAATGGTTTCGGGAAGTATCGAATAAGTTTCGGAGTACCGGGAGAGTACCTGAACCCCCCGGAGAAGTATTGGGCCTTAATGGGCTTTAGTGGAAAGGAGAGAAGGGCCACAAGGGGAGGCAGCGCGTGCCCCCATGGGCTGGTCCGAATTGGACTAGGAGGGGGCGGCGCCCCCCCCCCTCTTTCCTTCTCCCCTCTTCCTCCTTCCCTCTCCCCCCCTTGTTGGAATAGGAAAGGAGGGGGCCGAATCCTACTTGGACCGGGAGTCCAAGTAGGACTCCCCCCTTGGCGCGCCCCCCTTGGGCCGGCCTCCTCTCCTCCCCCCTTTATATATGTGGGAGGGGGGCACCCCAAAGAGACACCAAGTCTTCTCTTAGCCGTGTGTGGTGCTCCCTCCACAGTTACACACGTCGGTCATATCGTCGTAGTGCTTAGGCGAAGCTCTGCGCCGGTAACTTCATCATCACCGTCGCCACGCCGTCGTGCTGATGGAACTCTCCCTCGGCCTCAACTGGATCAAGATATCGAGGGATGTCATCAAGCTGAACGTGTGCTAAACACGGAGGTGCCGTACGTTCGGTACTTGGATCAATTGGATCGTGAAGACGTTTGGCTACATCAACCGCGTTACTAAACGCTTCCGCTTTCGGTCTACGAGGGTACGTGAACACACTCTCCCAGCTCGTTGCCATGCTTCTCCTAGATAGATCTTGCGTGATTGTAGGATTTTTTTTGAAATACTACGTTCCCCAACAGAATCATCTTCGGATGAGGAGGAAGAAGAGGATGATGATGATGTGGCATGATTGTTGATGTGCCATTTGTTTGTGTGAACTTTTATTTGTCATGAACTTGGTTGGGTGATTTTGAACTATGCCGTGCAATTGAACTATGCTATGTTGCTCCAACATTTAATTTGCACATTTGTTTAATGTTTGAAACATCATGATAATGTCAAATGGACATGTAAATCATATTTGCAAGCGCCGGCTGCTCGCGCGCATTGGAAATTTAGCGCGCTTGCTGGTGCCACTGGAGCCAGCGCCCTTCTGCGCACAAAAAAATGCTCGCCAAAATAGCCTTTTTTTTGCGCGCAGGAGGGCGCTTGCTCCAGCAGGCGCTTAAAATACGGCGCCCCATCCGGCAGTCCCACCTGCAGCAGCCTAGATTTTGCACAGTCGCACCAAATATGATGCGCGCGATGCTGTTTTCCCCAACGCGCTGAACCTTGTTTACCGCGCGCGGGGTCTTAGCGCGGCTGCTGGAGCGCTAGTTTTTGTCTCGCGCGCTATATAGACATCTTTTCTGGCGCGCGGCTTATGTAGCGCGTCTGTTGGAGATGTTCTAAGGGATATAACTCACCTTAGCTATGTGATGTGCGTGTCCCTTGGTGATGGAGCCAAGGCCATTGTGATGACCTTAGGGTGCACCACACCACACAATCTGTCCGTTACTTGGCCATCAAAGGGCTATTGAAAATATGAGTTTGGCCTTAGGAAATCATCTTTAATCATGGCTAGTGCATTTGGCACGGATGAAACCATGGCACAAGAGTTTTTTATGTTGAATTGTTGTAGGAGATATTTTTTTTCAACATTCTTTCACGTGGATGGATAACATTAGTTACGACTACCAAGGGAAAACTCTATTGTTTGCTACAAGCCTATGAACTTTGGGCCCCAACAAGTGTTTTTTTGGTCAAGTTTCGGTGGAGATCGGAGAGTTGGTTGGAGTCGAGGAAGACGAGACATGGAAGTGTGCGTGATTGCGGGATTCAGGGGCTGCTATTTATAGCCAAATCTCGGCTCATCGTGAGTGCATCTATGTCGAAGTTCGGGCGGTGGCAAATTTTTATTGTGTCCTTGCTACAATAGTGAGGATTGTTAGGGAGCAGTACGTAGTAGGGATAGATGGCTTGATGTGAAGCAGGGAGGGTAGGAGGGCACGGGAGAGTGTCTCGCGTTACCTCGTCGGTGCGACACAAGAGTGAAGAATTGGGCACCACCACAAGGATCACAATGGTGGTGCTGAGACTTACACTTAGTATAATATTTTGTGTCGCGTTGAACCAGATTTAAGAGCCAAAACTCTAGTTTGAACCAGATTTACCATTAGGTTTCCATCATGACAAGTTTTGCTCTACTTGTCAGACTTGCTAGGCGACCTGAATTTTTTCAAAAAATTTAAGGCAACTGAAAATTAGCAAAAGCAAATTTATAAGCATCCATTCGATTTTTACAATTCATCTGCTCTTGATACAATTTAAAGCACCTCATCTTGTTACATAGAGAGAGAGAGAGAGAGAGGGCCCACATGTCAGGTGATATGGCTTCCTAGTAGGTGTCATGTGGGTCTTGATTTTATTTTAAGCATGAGATGTGGTTTTATTTTATCATTATGCAACATCCGCATAGAAATCCTGAATCGTAATCCGGGTCGCAACTGGAATCCTCACTACTTGTCGGTCATTCTGCCAAGTGATGCTGCCAAACGTGTAGCCCCCTTGAAAGTTCCAGATAGGTGACAGCTTCACCTCGAATTTCCGGACTTTGTTCGCAGCATCGAACACCAGAACATCCGGGAAAACCTCCATATTGACTCCAGTCGGGCTCTGGACTACAACGTGGTACACAGAATGGAGCTCGCCGACATTGGTTACCGTCCTCGAGACGGTGATCGCGCTCCTAAAATCGGGAACCGAGATGGACGGCAGATTGAGGTTATACTCTGGCATAGAGGTGGTGTTGCAGCTTGCGATCGCAGATATCCCCTCCTTGACATTGGCGCATTGAAAGAATTTGTTGTAATCGTGTGGATCAATGTCATAAATTAGGCCGGGATGAGCTGCCCCGCATGGGTTGATGTTCCCGCCTCCATAGTCGAATGGATCGGCGACCTTCCGCGGTAGTCCTTCCGCTAGGATCGGCATGCCGTGTCCATCAGTTACATGCGCTTCATTGTACCATGCAAGCAAAACCAACAAAACTTAGGTAAAGACCACATGTGCATGAACTAGCTAGGATTAATTGGATTTGCATGTTGTTACTAACCAGTGGTGACGATGGCTGACTTTATTGCAGCAGGAGACCAATCCGGGTGCAGAGCTTTGAGCAGCGCGGCGACACCCGCTGCATGCGGGGCTGCCATGGACGTTCCTGACTTAGTTACGTAAGAATCTCCCACTGCTGCTAAGATGTTGGCTCCGGGCGCAGCTACGTCAGGCTTGATGAAGGCCGGGTAATCAGCCGATGGGCCTCTCGAAGAGAAGGACGCCACTTTCGAAGCCAGCACATCTTTGCTCATGACGGTGCGCGTGGGTTCGATTTTTGCTGTGGGCGAGCTGTTTATTGCAAAAAGAAGATCAGATTCAGAGCTAAACATATGGAATCCATTTTATTTGTATAATTTTCCTGAAACTTTTATGGTGTAGTCTGTGTACGTACGCCAAAAGCTAAATTACAGACTGCACTCACGTATTTTTACTGTGGGTTTTCCAACCAAGTGATGCCACATCAGTAGGTTTTAATCCGTAACTGTAGAATTACTTGTGTGGACGTACCTTGAGTCGAATGCGTATTGGCATATCCTCCTGGAGATGTAGATGTCGACGATAACGCAGGCGATGCCCGGGCAGTAAGCCACTGTGGAACTCAGGGTGTCCGTTGTGTATTGCGCGAAGATGAGCCCGGATCCCCCGCCTTCCACCACGTACTTCGCCGCATGGTGGAAATCATCTGATGGATTGATCGCGTCATTATCATTTAAGCACACCAGGATAGCCCCTTTCACGTCAATATGATGAAGAACCTCATGTCTCGGCACACAACTAGATCCAGAAAAGCAAATCAAGTTCAAGCATGGGTAAGATATTTCATGCATGCATGGTTGGTCAGGTCAGAGCTAGGGAGTTTTTTCGTTTGTACTCACGATTGTGCACATATAAGCTTTGTGAAATTTCTAGCCGTGTGTGATGATGAGTTGATGTTCTTCACTTGGTAATAGAGAGACTGGCCCACCATTTGCTGCTTGTTTCCCAACGTGATCACCGTCGGGAACGAGCGGTCGATCTTGCTCGCCGCTACAGTGAGGACCCAAGGCGAGGTATCCTCGACGGTCTGCGGCCTGGGTCCGTCGTTTCCCGCGGAGTATACCACAGTGATCCCCTTCTGGACCGCGTGCAGGGCACCGTACGAGTTCTCGTACGGCACAGTGAGGGACAGCGACAATACATCCACCCCGTCGTGGATTGCGTCATCAATGGCGGCCAGCACAGTGGCTGAATCACCGTAGCCAGCAAAGATGGACTTGTACACCGCGATGCGAGCGCGCGGTGCGCCTCCCCGCGCCACCCCCGCAGCAAGGCCGTGGAAGCTAGCCTCCTCGCCGTCCACGCCTACGGCTGAGCCAGCTGCGGTGGAAGCACAATGGGTGCCGTGGCTGTAGTGGTCCCGCGGTGACAGCGAGTCCCTTTTGAGGTACTCGTCGGGGACCCCAGCGGTGTAGAACCGCGCGCCGATGATTTTCCGGCTGCAGTTGTTGATGCCCCAGTCCGGCCCGGTCTGGCACTCCCCTTTCCACCTCGCTGGCACCGGTCCGTACCCTACATCGCTGAAGCTTCTTGACTCCGGCCAGATCCCTGCATCCATTAACCGATTACTCCGTACATAGTCATTTGTTGAAATCTTTAGAAAACAAATATTTAGCAACGGAAAGGGAGTAGTATATTAGTTAGTGGCCGGCTTTCAATCCATTAACAACTAGTATTAGTGAGTGGACGGCCAAGTAAAAGTAAGCTGAGATGGTGCCAATTAATATAATGACTGACCGGTGTCAACAACTCCGATGATTACGTCCTCTCCGAAGTTGCTCATTTGGAGCAGCTCACTGGCCGGCGTGTGGGAGGACTGGTAGTTGAGCCCAAGGAAGTCCCAGCTCCGCGTGGTGGTGGTCCTGACCCTCCTGCTCGGCTTCACGCTGATGACTTCCGGAAACTCTGCACGCGCGTAAACATGCACGTTAGCTACTTATTATAGGACTTAATGGATCTTAGATCAAACCAGGTTAGCTAGCTAGAAATCAAAGCAAAACTCTGTGCGATGACCTGCAAGTCTTGTTGCTTGGTCTTGGGTGAGCATGGCGGCGAAGCCCGAGAAACCATGCTTGTAGTGGTAGACCATGGAGGCCACAGATTCCTCCTTGCTACAAAGTTTCAAAAGTCAGTGGTACTACAAATTAAGCAAAGGCCGTTTGATTAACTAATTTCGTTCTACAAGGTACCTTTGGAGAAGAGTGCCGAGCATGTCATGGTGCGAGGCGACGACATCATCTGGGTGCCCATGCCTCACATCGCCTAGGTAGGTTATGTAAAGCTAGAGAGGCATACATGCAGATGTATATTATTCATGGTCAATTAATTATCTAGGATTTGACATGCACCGTTACGTATACTAGAGTCGTACGTGCATGCACTCTAAACATGCATATAGTACCGATCAAGCTTAGTTACCTTGCGAGATCCTCCTCCGTGTGCCCTGAGTAACAGTGTGCACGAGCAAAGCAGCAGGAGCATCCAAGCTACCCGTGCTTCTGAGGAAGAACGCGTGTAGAAACCCATATAGAGTAGTGTTATTGTTTCGCCTAGTGCTAGTGGAGTAGTGTTACTTACATAATCAATGTGCCGGCGCTATGCAGGGCGCTAGCTAGTTATATAGGAGAATGTATCCAGTGCAACCTGCAAAACTGGTGCACCCAACCATTTATGGGCCTTTCCATAGAGGAGGAATAATGGACAAGATCCCACCATGTATCCAGTGCAACCTGCAGAACTGGTGCACCCAGCCACTTATGGGCCGTTTGATAGAGGAGGAATAATGGACAAGATCCAGCTACAGCCACATTTACAGAAGCTCCATAGCACATTTGTACAGTGGTCCTAATAGTATACAAAATACAGTAAAAAATGGGCCAGCCCTTGCTGGGCTCGCTCGCTCTCCCGTGAATAATCCATCTCTTTGCTTCGATGGTCCATTACACATAGCTGAAGTCATGGCCAATATTCACTGCATACTTACTACCAGTAATACTTTTTATTTATTTTTGCAAAGACATGTGCCAATAACATTCCAGACACATTACTATAGATGCGGAGTATTATACATACATATTTAACAATCGGAAACATGAATCCTGTATCAACTGAATTAGCAACATAACTTTAGTGTTGCATTAATAATACACTTCTAGAGCATGACGGTTCATGATGCGAAAACATTGATATTGTCACAGAACTAGAGTTGCAGCAATAGTTGCATCTTTTAAAGAAATAAACAGCGTCATGCGTATATTTCCACCGCAAAAAAAAAAAAACGTCATGTGTATATTTGGCCTCACAAATTCACGGCTTGAATAAGTATCATGCCAATCTTTGTTTTTGAAAGCAGTGCACCAGCCACTTATGGGCCGTTCGTACAATGATCCACATACTATACACACCTTTTTTTTTTTTACAAACACATACTATACACATCTAGTGTACGTGCAGCAATGCCCAGAGTTAAAATGGGACAGTCCTTTTTCTTATTTTTTTGCGTGTACAGTCTTTGCTGTGCTACCTCGCTATCCTGTAATTTGCTCCAACAGTAAGTCGTCATTGAAACTTATAATCTTACGAGTTTTGTAGTAATCCAGTGTCCTGTAATATAAGCGGCTGGTGCATCAGGTGCAGGGGTTCTGCCCATAGTTTAAAAAACCATACTGGACAGGCAGTTGGACCGGAAAAAATCAGAACTGGCACCCCTAATGGTTTTTAAGCTAAAACGACCAACCTGCAATCGGACCCGAAAAACCAAGTAAACCGGCCGGTTTTTGAATGCACCGGAGGTATAAAACAGGCGGTAAAACCAGTGTCACACACAAAAATAGAAAAATAACTTGCGTCAAAGGAAATTCAAACCCAAAATGCTAGATATAGGTGTGTAAGTTGCACCTTTGGCCCAATAACCATCTTGGCTGGCCAACTTTCTTGTCAAATTTAAATAAATGACTGTATTTTACATCTATTTAGTACGACACTCGTACACCAAACGTATTATTTATGGTATAAAAAACCAGACATCGAATCGGTGAACCGGCGGTCCGACCGGTAAAAACATGAACCAGCGGCCTCCCTGGTTTGATCATGGGCTCGGTTTTTTAAACTATGGTTCTGCCGTTGCTTAGGATACGTTACGCCCTCCAGGTCCACCACGCTCATTATTGTACTCGTGCTCAGCGTTGAGCCTGGCATGTCACCATTGGCGGTCTCCACGTACGCCTCATCGTCCTTCCGCTGTCGGTCGATGTTGAGCACGAAAAACATAACTGCCAAAGTGTGCAGCATGCCGGACACTCATAATTGGTGTACGAGTGTTTCTGATTTGAAAATCAGGACGAGCACGCACATGCATGCTGGTGCGGCTGCGGCCAGCATCAGGATCACGGACCGGCCACCATTCCTACAAAAAACAAACTGCAGAAATCATGTATATATAATTAGGGTATTTTTTTGCGGGATAAGAATTAGGGAGTTTAACATGGCAGACTAAGGAAAAAATGGTCTCTCTAAAAATCATGGCAAACTTATAAAAATTTCTGTGGTATTCAAAAAAATTGTCATCTATCCATCTATTCTATCTATCTTCTATCTATCCATTATATATTAAAAGTAAAATAAAGCGAACCAGGAGCAAGATAAATATGCTAGAAAATTCCACGTTCATTAGAAAACACTGGCCCTCAATCTGGTAAACTTTTATAAATAGGATTATGTACATATGTCAAACAAAATATATTTATTAAAAAATGTGCATCACTCGAAAAGAAATTTCTTTACTTGGCTATCAAAAGCAAACTGAACTCTTTTCTTTTAACAAAAGACCCATCATAAATAATATGGTGAGTGGTGAGCCTCAAACTTACGTGGTAGATTCCCCTAAAAAGAAACACGTGACATATGTGGTAAGCAATCCAAAAAAATTCCGCAAAGAAACCTTACGCGATAGATGCACACGTACATATATGTATACCAAGATTGCGTGCAGCCCAGGAAAAGAGGCAAAAATACATCAGACTCTTCCTTCCAAAAAAAAGGACATGTTGTCATAGGAAAGAAATGCCTCATGAATAATATGGTGGGCCTCAAAGTTATGTGATAGATTCCCCTGGAAAAAACTTACATGATAGATGCACACATACATATGTTTAAAATCCCATTATAAGTTAAAAACATTTCATGCTGCCAAGAGAAACGAGACAAAAAGAAATCAGACTCTTCCATCAAAAAACAAGGAACGTATTGTCCAATAAATAAATGTGTGTCAGTTTACATGAAAAGAAGATTCACACGTACGTTCATCCACTCGCAAATTAGAGTAGAACAAAAGGAACATCACGTACGTATAACCTAACAAACTCAATACATGATCATGTCAACATACTACTTAATATTAGTGGCTAATAATTTAGATTTAAAATTTAATTTAGTGATCAAATATCCCCACTGTTTAAACCTTGATTCGGCAGATCATTTTGCTGCCACACAAACCTAAATTTCCACTTATGATTATATGTCATGAAAATAAACCAATGACTTTGTACAAATCACAAATTGTCCGGTTGAGCTCCAAGCTTTACTTGTACATACTGAGAAATATAACGCAAATGACTAAAAGTCACATGAAGTAATCAATGCTCCAGGTTGTGGTCCGATGGTTAATTCTACAGACTAAAAAATAGTATGTAGATGATTAAATGTCACATGAATTAATAAACTATTGGCTCAATAGCTAAACTGCAAATATGCGTTAAAAAAATCTAATATCTGAAAATTAGTGTCAAGGGAATTCAAGGAGCAAGATAAATATGCTAGAAAATTCAACGTTAATTAGAAAACACTGGCCCTCGGTCTGGTAAACTTTTATAAATAGGATTTATGTATATATGTCAAAAAAAATTGTTAAAAAAACTGTGCATCCCTAGAAAAGAAATTTGTTTTCTTGGCTATCAAAAAGCAAACTGGTCTCTTTCTTTTAACAAAAGACTCTTCATAAATAATATGGTGAGCCTCAAACTTACGTGATAGATTCCCCTAAAAAAACTTACGTGATAGTCTGATAGATGCACACGTACATATGTATTCAAAGATTGCATGCAGCCCAGAGAAATAGGTAAAAACAAATCAGTCTCTTCCGTCCAAAAACAAGGACGTGTTGTCATAGGAAAGAAAGCCTCGTGAAATACTGTGGGCTCAAACTTATGTGATAGATTCCCCTGGAAAAAAACTTACATGATAGATGCACACATAGACATGTTTAATGCCATCTTCAATTAAAAAGATTTCATGCAGCCCAGAGAAAAGAGGCAAAAAGAAATCAGAATCTTCCATAAAAAAAGGAACGTATTGTCCTATAAAGAAATGTGTGTCAGTTTACATCCACTTGCAAAATAGAAAAAAAAGGAACATCATGTACGTATACACCTCAGAAACTCAATACATGATCATGTCAACATACTACTTATATCAATTTAGTGATCAAATATCCCTGCTGTTTAAACCTTAATTCGGCACATCATTTTGCTGCCGCACAAACCTTAATTTCCACTTATGATTATATGCAATGACAATAAACCATAACTTTGTACAAATCACAAATCTTCCAGTTTTGCTCCGTGCTTTACTTCTACATACTGAGAAATATAACGCAAATGTCTAAAAGCCACATGAAATAATCAATGCTCTAGGTTGTGGTCCGATGGTTAATTCTACAGACTAAAAAATAGCATGTAGATGACTAAATGTCACATGAGTTAATAAACTATTAGCTCAATAACTAAACTTCAAATATGCGTAAAAAAATGTAATATCTAAAAAATTAGTGCCCAGGGAATTCAACTAGATTTGATATCCAAGGAACGATCATCCATAACCTACTTTGCATAGATTGTGTCAAACGAAAGATATCAAATGTCACATATGCATGGAAGGGAAGAATTTGTGGTGAGTAATGATAACCCACAAGTATAGGGGATCGCAACAGTTTTTGAAGGTAGAGTATTCAACCCAAATTTATTGATTCGACACAAGGGGAGCCAAAGAATATTCTCAAGTATTAGCAGTTGAGTTGTCAATTCAACCACACCTGTAAGACTTAATATCTGCAGCAAAAATATTTAGTAGCAAAGTAGTATGGAAGTAACAGTAACGGTGGCAAAATCAACAGTAGTAGTTTTGTAGTAATTGTAATAGTGGCAACGAAAAAGTAACTAAGCAAAGATCAATATGTGAAAAGCTTGTAGACGGATCAATGATGGATAATTATGTCGGATGCGATTCCTCATGCAACAACATAGGGTGACACAGAACTAGCTTCAGTTCATCAATGTAATGTAGGCATGTATTTCGAATATAGTCATACGTGCTTATGGAAAAGAACTTGCATGAAATCTTTTGTCCTACCCTCCCGTGGCAGCAGGGTCCTATTGGAAACCAAGGGATATTAAGGCCTTCTTTTAATAGAGTACCGGACCAAAGCATTAACACTTAGTGAATACATGAACTCCTCAAACTACGGTCATCATCGGGAATGGTCCCGATTATTGTCACTTCGGGGTTACCAGATCATAAGACATAGTAGGTGACTATCGACTTGCAAGATAGGATCAAGAACTCACATATATTCATGAAAACATAATAGGTTCAGATCTGAAATCATGGCACTCGGGCCCTAGTGACAAGCATTAAGCATAGCAAAGTCATAGCAACATCAATCTTAGAACAGAATTGATAATAGGGATCAAACCCTAACAAAACTAACTCGATTACATGGTAAATCTCATCCAACCCATCACCGTCCAGCAAGCCTACGATGGAAATACTCACGCACGGCGGTGAGCATCATGAAATTGGTGATGGAGGAAGGTTGATGATGACGATGGCCACGGATTCCCCACTCCGGAGCCCTGAACGGACTCCAGATCATCCCTCCCGAGAGAGATTAGGGCTTGGTGGCGGCTCCGTATCGTAAAACGCGATGAATCCTTCTCTCTGATTTTTTCTCCCCGAACGTGAATATATAGAGTTGGAGTTGAGGTCGGTGGAGCCTCAGGGGGCCCACTTGGCAGGGGACGCGCCCTAGGGGGGTGGGCGCGCCCTCCACCCTCGTGGACAGGGTGTGGGCCCCCTGGTGTTGATTCTTTCACCAGTATTTTTTATTAATTCCAAAAATATTCTACGTGAAGTTTCAGGTCATTCCGAGAACTTTTATTTCTGCACAAAAATAACACCATGGCAATTCTGCTGAAAATAGCGTCAGTCCGGGTTAGTTCCATTCAAATCATGCAAGTTAGAGTCCAAAACAAGGGCAAAGGTGTTTGGTAAAGTAGATACGTTGAAGACGTATCAACTCCCCAAGCTTAAACCTTTGCTTGTCCTCAAGCAATTCAGTTGACAAACTGAAAGTGATAAAGAAAAACTTTTACAAACTCTGTTTGCTCTTGTTGTTGTAAATATGTAAAGCCAGCATTCAGGTTTTCAGCAAAGATTATAGACTAACCATATTCACAATAACACTTAGGTCTCATGTTTAGTCATATCAATGGCATAATCAACTAGCGAGCAATAATAATAAAATCTCGGATGACAACACTTTCTCAAAACAATCATAATATGATATAACAAGATTGTATCTCGCTAGGCCTTTCTGAGACCGCAAAACATAAATGCACATCACCTCTGAAGATCAAGGACTGACTAGACATTCTAATTCATGGTAAAAGAGATCCAGTCACAGTCATACTCAATGTAAACTAATAGTAATGCATGCAAATGACAGCGGTGCTCTCCAGCAGGTGCTTTTTAATAAGAGGGTGATGACTCAACATAAAATTAAATAGATAGGCCCTTCGCAGAGGGAAGCAGGGATTTGTAGAGGTGCCAGAGCTCGATTTTTGAAACAGAGATAAATAATATTTTGAGTGGCATACTTTCATTGTCAACATAACAACCAAGAGATCTCGATATCTTCCATGCTACACACATTATAGGCGGTTCCTAAACAGAATAGTAAAGTTTATACTTCCCCACCACCAACAAGCATCAATCCATGGCTGGCCCGAAACAACGGGTGCCTCCAACTAACAACAGTCCTGGGGGAGTTTTGTTTGCAATTATTTTGATTTGAGCATGGGACTGGGCATCCCGGTGACCGACCATTTTCTCGTGAGTGAGGAGTGGAGTCCACTCCTCGTGAGAATAACCCACCTAGCATGGAAGATACAGACAACCCTAGTTGATACATGAGCTATCCGAGCATACAAAACAGAATTTCATTTGAAGGTTTAGAGTTTGGCACATACAAATTTACTTCGAACGGCAGGTAGATACCGCTTATAGGAAGGTATGGTGGACTCATATGGAATAACTTTGGGGTTTATGGAAGTGGATGCACAAGCAATATTCCCGCTTAGTACAAGTGGACGCTAGAAAGAGACTGTGAAGCGACCAACTAGAGAGCGACAACAGTCATGAACATGCATTAAAATTAATCAACACTGAGTGCAAGCATGAGTAGGATATAATTCACCATGAACATAAATATCATGGAGGCTATGTTGATTTTGTTTCAACTACATGCGTGAACATGTGCCAAGTCAAGCCACTCGAATCGTTCAAAGGAGGATACAACCCTATCATACCACATCACAACCATTTTAATAGCATGTTGGCACACAAGGTAAACCATTATAAACTCCTAGCTAATTAAGCATGGCATGAGCAACTATCTCTAATTGTCATTGCAAACATGTTTCATTCATATAGGCTGAATCAAGAACGATGAACTAATCATATTTACAAAAACAAGATAGGTCGAGTTCATACCAGCTTCTCTCATCTCAATCAGTCCATCATATATCGTCATTATTGCCTTTCACTCGCATGACCGAACGGTGTGGATAATAATAATAGTGCACGTGCATTGGACTAAGCTGGAATCTGCAAGCATTTAATACATGGGAGAAGACATGCTAATATGGGCTCTTGGTTAAATCAACAATAATGCATATAAGAGCCACTTCAACATTTTCATCATGGTCTTCTCCTCTCGACCCCAAAAGAAAAGAAAAGAAATAAAACTATTTACACGGGAAAGCTCCCAATAAGCAAAAGAAGAACAAGAAATCTTTTTGGGTTTTCTTTTAATTACTACTACTACAGGCATGAAAAGTAAACTAGCTAAAAGCTACAACTAATTTTTTTGGTTTTTCATAAGGTTTTTTCAAACACACAAGAAGAAGACTTAGAAAAGAAAATAAACTAGCATGGATAGTACAATGAAAAAGTATGAGCATCGACAACTAGAATGAGTGTGTGAATATGAATGTAATGTCAGTGAGAAATACGTACTCCCCCAAGCTTAGGCTTTTGGCCTAAGTTGGTCTATGCCCACGGCTGGCCTGGCGGATATCCAAAGTTGTAGCTGGGGTCGTACTGAGATGCAGCAGCTACTGCCTCAAGAGTTGCAGCTTGGAGGCAAGCTGCCTCCGTCCTTCTTTCGTACTCGTTCGCCTCCTCCCTGGTTATAACATATCTCCTTTTTCAAGGTAAAAAAACATATCTCCTTTTTGCCTGAAAGTCAAAGAAAGTAGGAGCAGGGAGAGCAATATGGACAGTGCGACGTCTGTCAAAGATTAGTTGGTACTGGAGGGACTGTTCATTCCTCTCAACAAACTGATGGCGAATCATAGCATTATAATCTAGATAAGCAGGGGGTAGCCTAATATCATTTTCATGTATGGGTGCACCAAGATAATTAGCTACACGAGTTGCATAAATTCCACCAAACCAAATCTCCACTTAAATCATTAAGATGCAACCTTCGTGCAACAATAGCCCCCAAATTATATTGTTTATCACCTAATACCACACTTTTGAGCTCACAAAGATCTAGAACGCACATGTGACCAGCCTCATCTTTACCGTTAATGCATCTACCTATAAAGAGAGCAAAATAATGTATGGAAGGAAAATGAATGCTCCATATGGTAGCTTGTGTGATTTCTCTAGATTCCCCCATAGTGATACTAGCCAGAAAATCTTTATATTCAGATTTGCGAAGTTCACTAACATTACCCCACCGCGGGAGTTTACAAGCAGCATTGAAATCTTCTAAGTCCATGGTATATGATTTATCATATAGATCAAATAAAACAGTGTGAGAATTGCGCGAGGATGTAAATTTAAACCTTATCACGAAGCAATTAGTTAGGTAGTGGTATTGCGGGCACTTACCTAACACAAAGTTCTCAAGATCAGCACTACGCACATACGCGTCAAATTCTTCCTTGATACCTGCTTGGACCATAAACTCCTCTCACGGCCATTCGCAGGGCCGCTCTTGAGCTTCCCTCGGTGGTTCATCGTCCGGCTCATGTATCGCGAGCCTTGGTCCTTGCTTCCTTGAGGAACCACCTTGGTATATTTTCCTAAACATATTTCTTCCTCAAAGAACAATCTCCCCAAACAGTTTTGTGGATGGAGCTTTGAGCAAGGAGATCAAAAATAGCAGCAAGATGAGCTAGAACACGGGTTTGAGCTATGGAAGGATTTTTTTCTGGAGGAAGACGAAGTGAGTGGGTGCTGGAATAAGTGGAGGGGGGCCACGTGGGGTCCACGAGGCAGGGGGCGCGCCCCAGGGGGTGGGTGCGCCCTGTGCCCTCGTGGCCAAGTGGTGGCCCCTCTAGTGTGTTCTTAGTGCCAGATATTCTTAAATATTCTACAAAAAAATCATATTTCATTTTCAGGACATTTGGAGAACTTTTATTTTCGGGGTATTTTTTATTGCAAGGATGATTCAGTAAACAGACAGAAAATACTATTTTTGCTTTATTTAATCTAAACAACAGAAAGTAAAAGAAGGGTACAGAAAGTTGTGCTTTCTAACTTGAGCCATCTCATGCTCATCAAAAGGAATCCACTAACAAGGTTGATCAAGTCTTGTTAACAAACTCTTTTCGAATAACATGAAACTGGAGAATTTTCGAATAACACTAGGTTACCTCAACGGGGATATGCACGTCCCCAATAATAAGAATATCATATTTCTTCTTGACAGTAGGAAGAGGAAATTCAGAACCTCCAATAATAATCGTTTAAATTTTTCCAATAGAATTGATACTATGGACTTGAGGTTGTTTTCTCGGAAAGTGTACCGTATGCTCATTACCATTAACATGAAAAGTGACATTGCCTTTGTTGCAATCAATACTAGCCCCTGCAGTATTCAAAAAGGGTCTACCAAGGATAATAGACATACTATCATCCTCGGGAATATCAAGAATAACAAAGTCCGTTAAAATAGTAACGTTTGCAACCACAACAGACACATCCTCACAAATACCGACAGGTATAGCAGTTGATTTATCGGCCATTAGCAAAGATATTTCAGTAGGTGTCAACTTATTCAAATCAAGTCTACGATATAAAGAGAGAGGCATAACACTGATACCGGCTCCAAGATCACATAAAGCAGTTTTAACATAGTTTCTTTTAATGGAGCATGGTATAGTTGGTACTCCTGGATCTCCAAGTTTCTTTGGTATTCCACCTTTAAAAGTGTAATTAGCAAGCATGGTCGAAATTTCAGCTTCCGGTATCTTTCTTTTATTTGTAACAATATCTTTCATATACTTAGTATAAGGATTCATTTTAAGCATATCAGTCAAACGCATACGCAAAAAGATAGGTCTAATCATTTCAGCAAAGCGCTCCAAATCCTCATCATCCTTTTTCTTGGATGGTTTAGGAGGAAAGGGCATGGGTTTCTGAACCCATGGTTCTCTTTATTTACCGTGCTTCCTAGCAACGAAGTCTCTCTTATCATAACATTGATTCTTTGATTGTGGGTTATCAAGATCAACAGCAGGTTCAATCTCTACATCATTGTTATTGCTAGGTTGAGCATCAACATGAACATCATCATTAACATTATCACTAGGTTCATGTTCATTACCAAATTGTGTTTCAGCATCAGAAATAGAAATATCATTGGAATTCTCAGGCGTGTCAACAACAGATTCACTAGAAGTATGCAAAGTCCTATCATTTTTATTTTTCTTCCTCTTAGAAGGACTAGGTGCATCAACATTAGTTCTCTGAGAATCTTGCTCAATTCTCTTAGGGTGGCCCTCAGGATACAAAGTTTCCCGAGTCATTTTACCCCCTCTAGTCATAACTCTAAAAACATTATCATTGTTCTTATTATTTAATTCATTGAGCAAATCATTCTGAGCCTTAAGCACTTGTTCTACTTGAGTGGTAACCATAGAAGCATGTTTACTAATGAGTTTAAGGTCACCTTTAACTCTAGACATATAATCACTCAAGTGTTCAATCATATAAGCATTTCGTTTCAATTGTCTACCAACATAAGCATTGAAGTTTTCTTGTTTAACAATAAAACTATCAAACTCATCGAACCATTGGCTAGCAGACTTATAACGAGGAATATCACCTTCATCAAATCTATAAAGAGAATTTACCTTTACTACCCGTGTCAGGTTATCAAGACCATGTATTTCTTCAATAGGTGGTAAATTCTTAACATCTTCAGCTTTAATACTCTTTTATTTCATAGATTTCTTTGCCTCTTGCATATCTTCAGGACTGAGAAATAGAATACCCCTTTTCTTCGGAGTTGTCTTAGGAGTTGGTTCAGGAAGTTTCCAATTATTATCATTACTCAACATATTATTCAATAACAATTCAGCTTGATCAACAGTTCTTTCCCTGAAAACACAACCAGCACAACTATCCAGGTGGTCTCTGGAAGCATCGGTTAATCCATTATAAAAGATATCCAGTAATTCATTTTTCTTGAGAGGATGATCAGGCAAAGCATTAAGTAATCTGAGAAGCCTCACCCAAGCTTGTGGGAGACTCTCTTCTTCAATTTACACAAAATTATATATTTCCCTTAAGGCAGCTTGTTTCTTATGAGCGGGGAAATATTTAGCAGAGAAGTAATAAATCATATCCTGGAGACTACGCACACAACCATGAGCAAGAGAATTAAACCATGTTTTAGCATCACCCTTTAATGAGAACGGAAATAACTTAAGGATATAATAGTAGCGAATTTTTTCCTCATTAGTGAACAGGGTGGCTATATCATTTAATTTAGTAAGATGTGCCACAACAGTTTCAGATTCGTAGCCATAAAAAGGATTAGATTCAACCAAATTAATTAACTCAGGATCGATAGAGAAATCATAATCCTTATCAGAAATACAGATAGATGAAGTAGCAAAAGCAGGGTCATATTTCATTCTAGCATTCAAAGACTTTTCTTTCAGCTTAACTAATACTTTCTTAAGATCATATCTATCTTTGCAAGCAAAAAAGTCTCTAGCAGTTTCTTCATCCATAACATAACCCTCAGGCACATCAGGCAATTCATATCTAGGGGGAGAATCTTCATCATCACTTTCATCAATATTATCAATTTCAATAATTTCATTCTCTCTAACCCTAGCAAGTTGTTCATCAAGAAATTCACCTAATGGCACAGTATTATCGAGCATAGAAGTAGTTTCATCATAAGTATCATGCAAAGCAGAAGTGGCATCATCAATAACATGTGACATATCAGAATCAATAGCAGGTGTAAGTGTCGCAAATTTACTCAAAACAGAAGGTGAATCAAGTGCAGAGTTAGATGGCAGTTCCTTACCTCCCCTCGCAGTTGAGGGATAAATCTTGGTTTTTTCGTCTTTCAAGTTCCTCATAGTGATCAACAGATATAAATCCCAAGTGACTCAAAGAATAGAGCTATGCTCCCCGGCAATGGCGCCAGAAAATAGTCTTGATAACCCACAAGTATAGCGGATCGCAACAGTTTTCGAGGGTAGAGTATTCAACCCAAATTTATTGATTCGACACAAGGGGAGCCAAAGAATATTCTCAAGTATTAGCAGTTGAGTTGTCAATTCAACCACACCTGTAAGACTTAATATCTGCAGCAAAATATTTAGTAGGAAAGTAGTATGGAAGTAACGGTAACGGTGGCAAAAGTAACAGTAGTAGTTTTGTAGTAATTGTAACAGTGGCAACGGAAAAGTAACTAAGCAAAGATCAATATGTGAAAAGCTCGTAGGCATTGGATCAATGATGGATAATTATGTCGGATGCGATTCCTCATGCAACAGTTATAATATAGGGTGACACAGAACTAGCTTCAGTTCATCAATGTAATGTAGGCATGTATTCCGAATATAGTCATACATGCTTATGGAAAAGAACTTGCATGACATCTTTTGTCCTAACCTCCCGTGGCAGCGGGGTCCTATTGAAAACTAAGGGATATTAAGGCCTCCTTTTAATAGAGTACCGGACCAGAGCATTAACACTTAGTGAATACACACTAGTAGAAAAATGGTCAAATGTTCAGCTCATTAGTCCCGGTTTGAATTTGAGCCGGCACTAATGTGACCATTAGTGCCGGTTCCAACGGCTAGGCGGGCCGCTCTCATTAGTACCGGTTCGTGCCGAACTTTTAGCACCGGTTCATGCCACGAGCCGGTACTAAAGAGATTGGTGGCAGGATGTTGTCAGTCTGGGGCCCCTCCAGCACCTTTAGTACCGGTTCGTGCCTCGAACCGGTACTAAAGGTCGTCATATATAAACCCTTAGTCCACCCGCGCTTTGTTCTTCCCCCTCTCCTCGCTGTTCTTCCTTTCTTCCTCTCGAGCTCATCACAAATTTTGCCCAAATTTTGTCAAGATTTGAAGGTCCCCATCCATTCAAATGATCACAAAGGTTAGCAACTTTGTCCTTTCATCTCTCATTGCTAGATTAGCTCTTGCAATGGTTTATATAGTGATTAATTTGTGGGTTTTAGTAATTTGGGAGGAATTATATATGTGGTAGTATTTGATTTATATGCAATTTGAGTTCAAAATAACACTTAGTTTGCATATGTAGGTGTGGTTTACTTAGTGCCTTCTAAATCTCCGTCGTAACCACCATCGATCGCCCGCACCGTCCCGTCGCCGGCAGCACCTTGTGGTGAGCCTCTTGTTCTTATCTTTTTTATATAAAAAATTCATGTTTGTGTGATTTGGATATATAGTTACTCGTATAATTATCTTACACGTATGTTGTTTGTTATACATAGTGCCATGGTTTTGATATCCGTCCCCGTCGGCCCTCGTCCGTGTTATGATTCGGATGTGGTATATTCTCTTTTAAAACTATTTGTTGCATTTCGTGTTTATGACAAATTATGCAAATCAAGTTGACATAGATATTTTTAGCTAGAAGGTATGTGAACCGGAAATTCCAAAATAAGTTCGTCGGTTCGGGTTAGTTCCATTCAAATCATGCAAGTTAGAGTCCAAAATAAGGGCAAAAGTGTTTGGAAAAGTAGATACGTTGGAGACGTATCAAGTAATTACACATGTGCATGCCAAAGGAAAGGAATCAATACCACTACAGAATTACCAACGCCAACAAAAACAAGTTTGTTGTTTACAGAATTCAATGATATGGTTCCATCTTCCCTATCCACAATGCAGATATGAGCATTTTATTCAAAGGAATTTATAAAACATTGAATTATAAATCTCATGAGATTATAATAGAGACTGTTTGATATATAAGATTAGAAATCTTACAATGTTATTCTATATATCCTTTAATTTGAATGGAAAAGGTTTTTTCTCTCATCTAAAGTTGTGGAAAGTTAAATGGTCATGTATGGTTTCTTATGTCATTTCTATGATGCACTCAAGCATGCTTTTATGTGAATTTAAGAGGTGTCAACACAACCATGCAGTAAAATTGATAATATTGATTAAGACTTGGGAATCATGGTGTCCAAGCCTATGTAGTCATGTTATATGACACAAATAGGTGATAGATTTAAACAATGTATATATATAATATTACATTTCTTTCCAAATAGACGATGTTCTAGGAAACTTTCTGTAGAGTTTCTCTAAATTCTACAGTGACTTCTAACCACGGGGTTCTTGACAGCAAGGGCGTGCCCGTCGCCGAGGCGTCCGGAATGTGGGATCTCATCTCCGTCAATGATGAGCATGACTTCTCCAGCACTAAGGTATCAAACATCCAAAACCCTGCCATTCTATTTTTTTTAGAAGACATCTGCTAACGATGTTCCATACACATTGCTATAAATGCAAATCATTTAACAACCATAAAAAAGGCAATTTTATCAACTGAATCAACAGTGTAGCTTTAATGATGCATTAATAATACAATTCCAGGGCCTAACGGTTCATATATGATGTGAAACCAATTGGCATTGACATGGATAGTTGCAATAATACCTTGCATTATTTCATGAAATAAATAACACCATGCATATATTTGGCATCACAAATGCATCGCTTGACTACATATCATGACATTTTTGTTGTTGTCGAAAGAACCCTCAGAAATAGCACGAATGATGTTTGCTCAAGGAGAGAGACATCAAATCTATGCTTTGGGGAGATGATGTGTCGAGTTCGCTCAATGCAACGGTACTATAATGATCATTTTGTAAATGTACCAGTAGACCATCTTGTTGGCGGATCTTGTCTCCCCATTCCCCATCGAAGACGAGTCTTACTGCAGCAGATGCACGAATTTCCTTATTGCACATGATACATTCTAAGTTATTTAAATGTCGCACGCTATAGATGCAGGTCCACCTAAAAGTGTATCCTATGCAACAACACAACTAGTGGACCAGGAGCACCATCTGCTTACGGGGCATTGGATTAAAACTTAGGGGCAAGATCCATCTCAGAGGTGGTATGATGGCATATTTGCAAAATAAACCACATAGTGCAACAGCCCAACATGTAGTTGCATACATTCTTCCACACGAGAGCTTATCCTATGCAACGACACAACTGGTGCACTAGGAGCACCAACAACTTATGGGCCGTTGGATTTTATAATGAATGGGCAAGATCCAACGCAGATGTGGTGTGATGGCATATTTGTAAAATAAACCCCATAGTTCATTTAAATTGAGCGAACTCGTCGAACAACATCCCCAAACATAGTTATTTCTCTACCTTGCCATCTCCTGTAAGGTTGTACCACATGAGATAGGGTGAAAGGAATTCGTCCATGTTGTCTCTGTCCCTCTCAGAAATAGTAATAACACAATAATGATGTTTGTTGTTACCCAACAATACAAAAGCATCACAACAATTAGCAGGTCATGGTTATTCACATATGTGCTTATAAGATAATCAAATTAGGAAGGAAAGCGTCATCTACATAATTCTCCTAAAGATAAGCCTGGCTACGCTCTTTAAATATATTGACATTGTCTGACTCTTGTATATGCAGCCGTTCTCCACACATACATTTCGAGACAAGAGAGCAATTCCTTTCAAATCTATTTTTATTTCTAGAAACGAGTCCGCACCACAAGATGCAAGAGGATGAACAAAAACTAAAACCATCTAATTGCGGACGTATATCCAAAAATAAATCAACTACATGATATGGTTGGATAAGATTATTTTATATATTCAGTAACATTCTCTCAGATGCAGAGGCCGGGGGTCATCCTCCTTAAAAAAATAAAAATAAAAAATTATATTCAGTAACATTGATGAAGAATTATGTACAAGATCGTGGTCTTTACCCCTAAAATCATTCCGAGTGTTTGATTTGAAGAGCTTGTTCTCACTTGCTGGCGTTCATCTATTGATGCAGAGGCCGGAGATCTCAACCTTCTTTCTGAAAAAAAAAACTTGCTGACAATCATTCAATTTTTTTGTTTGCATCCTTACAGTTTTCTGTTTACTACTTTAAGCTGATATGCTACAAGTAATTGACAAACTTGTAGCATGTCAGGTTATAGGAGTGAAGAAAAGGACCCTATAAAGGATAAAACCCTAGCCGTCAGACTTCCTCACCGATTCCCCACCCATCGCGTCGCTCGAGATCGCCGCTGGCGAAGCCTTGCGACTACCAAGGGCGGCGGCGGCGAAGCATTGTCGTTGAGCTCGGTTTTGGCCGTCTCGAGATTCTACTTTGGTCGTGGATGCAGGGGCCTCCGGCGTCGGCGGTGCCACCGGTGATGGTCATCTTTGGCGTGCCGTCGCCCTTCTTTGTCGTCCCTGCCATTGTTGGGACCAACCCACCAGCAACATACGCCGAACCGCCCTCCGGCGACGAACGCCGGAGGAAGGTAGAAGAAGATGAACAGGATTTTCCGGCGACGAACGCCCCGGCCGCCGAACGACCTGTATGTTGGTTTCTATTCAACTCAACTACTCAAACACACATACATGGAGGTACACACACGCAGCACAACCCCGAAAGAACTCTCACATCGATCGGGCGCGTACCACGGTCCCAACGGAGACTACATCTTTCTTAGACCTTTCCCACTCGGCTCGGCACATACTTTTACCGTGGCGCGGCAACAGACCGGCGCCCTTACATCAGTACACAATGGAAGGTTTTATACCCAGGCTAGCACACACGCGACTCGGCCACCAACTCCACGCACGCACGTCCAACACTAATCTTACTAACTAACGACATGACCCGGATTTTGCCGGCCCGGCCCTGATCAGGTGCACGCATGCTCATTGTTGTGCCGTATATATTTTCGTGCTTGGCGTTCAGCCTGTCATAGTGTGATGTCACTATCGGCGTGCTCCACGCCTCTCTTGTCATCGACCGCCGCTGTCGGTCGATGTTGAGCACGGGAAATAAACTGCCAAAGCTTTCAGCATGTCCTACACTCATAGTTGGCGTACGTGAGTCTGATTTGAAAACCAGGACGTACACACACATGAGGGTGCATACGGTTGCAGCCAGCGTCTCAGGTTCACGACCGGCCACCATTCGCCGGCCTCTTGCCGCGAAAAGACTGCATGCAGAAATCATGTGCCACCGCCGTGGCCGCAGCAGCAGCAGACGGTGAGCGTGAGATGTGGACGAGCACCGGCGTGCTCACCGCTCGTTAAGCAAAACAGGCTGAACATCCAGCTATGTGGGCTCACAATATATGCATTTGTCATCTTTCATCTCGTTCATAGTTGAATCTCCACCTCGATCTTCTCCGGCTGCTCGGTGCCCGTACGCACCTGTTCGGGGAGCACAGAAATCATGTGACACCGCTGACGGCTACTATGTTGGCAGTGCCGCAGTCGACCTGCTTTTCTTCTGGCAAGATTGGCCTAGCGGAACTATGAGATGTTGGGCGTATCAACTCGAAACTAAACCTAAGCAACGACCTCAGCGACAATTATGTAACTGAGGTGAGGTTCCTAGAAAAAGATTTATCTTTTCAGGGGTAATAATATGAAAACATCCAGGCAAGCCCCAAAAAAACTGACAAACGTTTGAAACAAAATTTGTAACGCAAACATTGAAATCATCTGTCTTGAGTCGAAATAGAAACACATAGAAAATATGAAGCTTGATGGACTAAATCCCATCAATTCTGTCCCTTTTTTTTTAGATCACTCTCCCCCTTTTCCATTTCTTCCTACACCCTCCATTACCGAATGGGCCAAACACCATCTTTCCTTTTTTGCTTGTCCTTTATTTCTTATATTTTCACCGAACGGGCGCCTAATAAACAAACAGACACCAAATCTCCCCTCCTTGTTTCTCCTCTTTACATTTTTTCAGTAAATCATTTAAAATATCTCAGTCTTGTAAAAATTATAGGTAATTCGCATGAACTCGTTCCATCTTATTATTTCATGGAAATGCTCAAAATATTACCACCTATATTTTTTATTTCATTTGCATGCATATTAACAGTAGGATTTAATCTATGATTCCCAATTAACTATTAACTTCTCATAGGAGTATATTTGACTTTATATATCTTGAGCATTCAGGATTCAATTAAAATGATTCCACTAGTATCACTCTTATTTTTAGTGTATGCCATGAATTTCATATCATGATCATGTTGATACCTTGGTCATAGTTGTAAATGTCTTTGCACAAACTATGTAGTCTGATGTGAGTTTATGCTATTGTTGTCTGAAGTAGGAAAATCAAGAAGTTCATCTAGATGTTAGGAATACCTACACCAAATAACTTGACCCAAATTTGAGCTAGACCAACTTTAGTCAAATATAGATAATTTAATTATTTTAGCAGTGTAGAGCTTTTATTCGAGAATAATTTATGTCAAGTTTATTTATTCGAGAATAATTTATGTCAAATTTCAAGTTTAACAGAGTGCAGAGCTTTTAGCAGTTCTGCAAACCTGTTTCAAGCAGGGCTGGCATGGACTTCCATTTACATAGCCTTTTTCTTTTCTTTTGAGAATCCCATAACATAGCCTTGTAGGAGTCAGGAAGTGCCAAGTAGTATTCTTTCCGTTCGGGGCTCATACGGTCATGACAACTATTTATTGCATTAAGCGATGATGTGGTCGTTACTGTGCTGGCCCACTTTCACGCCCCGAACAGGCAGTATGACTAGCCACTGCGCCATGACAACAGTTCGTGACAATAGGAAGAGCGCCACCTAGTTGTACCAAGACGTGCCGGTTTCTTTTTCTTTTCTTTTTTTTGTTTTTTTCTTTGGTTATTATGTTTTTTTGCAATATTCTATTGTTTGTTTGGTTTTCTTTTTTCTTCTCCATTTTTTGTTTTCTTTTCTGTTTGTTTTTGTTTTCACTCTAAATTTTCGTATATGTCAAAAAAAAAGTAAGTGATCAACATTTTTTGTATACACGTCATTGTCTAAAATCTGCTTCAACATTTTTAAAATATTTGTTCAACATTTTAATACTTATTCAACATTTTTCAAATACTTGTTCAACATTTTCAAATACTCGTTCAAGATTTTTCTGATGCTTATTCAACATTTTTAATACTTGTTTAACATTATTAATACTTATTAAACATTTTCAAATACTTTTTCAACATTTTGATTACTTATTCAACCTTTTCAAATACTTATTCAACATTTTTCAAAAACTCGTTCAACAATTTTTAATACTTATTTGACCATTGTCAAATACTTCATCAACATTTTTAATACTTATTCAAAATTTTCAGACTACTTGTTTAATATTTTTCAAATACTTGTTCAATATTTTTTTAATACATCATCAACATTTTTCAAATACTTGTTCAACATTTTTCAAATGTGTTTTTGAAGAGTGTTCTTGTATGTATTTTAAAGTTTAAAGAAAATTTTAAAAAATAAAGCAAAAAATGAGAACAGAGAATTGAAAAAAAAACAGACCGTTGCCTCCCGCAGGGCTGGGCCGGCCATCTGGGCTCCCCCCAACCCGAGACTTCCCCCTGCGCTAGCTTAAAGCGAGACATAGGGGTGCTCGTCACACACCCCTGCAAAGCTTTTGATCAGTTCTTTATTTCTATTTTTCTCTTTTTCTATTTGTTTTTTTATTTTTTCTTTACTTATTTCGTTTTTTAAATTCAAGAGCGTTTACAAATTCATGATTTTCTAAATTAATGATTTTTTTGGATTCGTAACCACATAATGGAATTGGACTAATTTAGGACTTTCCACTCATTTTTTATCTTACCTAATTCTATCTACACCGAGGGGCTATAGGCAGCACATCTTTGCCCATGATGGTGCGCGTTGGTTCGATCTTTATCGTGATGAAAGTTGATTACAATACAAAATAAAATAAAGATATTAACAAAATAAAAGGTTCACGGAATCGACTGTGCAGATGGCCTTGGTTGCATGATTGGATCGACAGGGTCGATATCGACTGCTTTTACCAAATTTTACCTCGAGTCGCAGCAGTATTTTGTTTATCTTCTCCTTGATGTCAGCGTCTACGAGAACACAAGGGATGCCAACGCAAAAAATCTGCGGGAATGTTTATGGTGTTCGTCATTTGTTGCGCGAAGATGAGCCCGGATCCTCCATGGCCCAGTACGTACATGGACACCTAGCCGAAAGCATCCATTGGTTCAAAATCACTAATGCAAAACCGTACTTCTCGCGGGATGAGAAAAAATAATGAAAATGTGTTTTTTTTTTCAGTTTCCGAGATGCACGACCTTGCCTCTCGCAGAAGCAAATTTGCGCCTCTCACGAAAGCAAAACCGTGCCTCTCGCGAAAAGAAAAACAAATAGAAAACACATTTTTTTCAAAGGCTAAGGAAGACCGGTGAAAAAACGAAAAGCCGAAAAAACTAAAAAAAAATTAAAAAAAGTTTAACACGCGTGCGAAAAAAAATTCAAAGGCAGCGCCCAAAGCGTGACACGATGCGGCGGCTGAGAGTGCGCCAAGTGGGGCGCTCTCAGCCCACGCCAAATGACCCTTGAGGGAGGCTGTGACTGAGCACTCCTCAGCTAGTTTCTCTTCCATTGGTTTTTGTTGTTGTTGCAAAAATCTCTCCCATTGGGTTTAATGCATACACATTTCTTATTTATCCCGTATATATAACCGCGAACTGTATTTCACGCGCTTTGCATCGAAGGCATTTGACACAGAAAAGGCAGCAAGCGATGTAAAATAGGCCTGCCCATTGTAAATAGCTAACATACTTCAAACACCTAGTTTGGGAACCTTATGGAAGGTTCCTAAATTAGTTTTCTTTTTCATGTTGTTTTATTTGGTGTTTTAATTTTTTTCTATTTTTTGAAGTATTTTTAAATATTGTTTGGACTTCAAAGTTTTCAAAATTTATTAGATTTTAAGAAAAAGATAGGAAATTTAAATTTTGTTCTAATTTTTTAAAATATGTTTGTAATTTTAAAAATTGTTAACATGTTTGAAATCACTAAAATAACAATCAGATTTTACAATATTTTATTTTTGTGGAAAAAATTTCATGTTTACAATAAAAGTTTCAAAATTCTTGAAAATGTCCATAATGTTTGTGTCATAAAAAATGTTCTTAATGTTTGTGTTATAAAAAATGTTCATAATTTCCAGAAAGTGTCAAAATATTTTTCTTTAGAAAAAGTTGCAACTTTAATTTTTTTCACAAATTTGAAAACTTTTTTCATGTTTAATTTTTTCAGAAAAAAAGGTTCAGATATTCACTGTTTTTTTTTTTTTTTGCTTTTCTTGGAAAATCTCGAAAATTTCAAAAATTTCGTGATAGTTCCAGCTCGCTATAGTGTTCAACGTCTCCACAATAGTTCCAGCTTGCTATAGTGCTTTGACATATATAATCCAGATTTAGTTAGTCAAGACGACCTAGAAGCATGCGCAAATCCTATACACCGGACTTAGGGTGCATATATTTTCTGAAACAAAGACGAGGCTTGTTCATCCATATACGTCACCCTCCAGTCCCGGTCCCGGCATGCGAAAATTATGTAGCCTGTCATGTCAGTACTAGCGTTGAGTCAAAATCCCTTGGGTTTAGCTCCGTTTATTATGGTGCACTTTTTTTTTTGAGGGGTGGTGCACTCTTTCAGTACGTTAGCGGAAGGCAGTTCCTTTTCTCCTCCCTTCTCTCCCATGAAAACCGAAGGAGGAGACCAGATCCCACAATCCACCGCCGGCCAGCCTGTGGGTTCTTCGCTCCTCCGTCTGCTGTTCTGGCAGCGGACGGAGTGGAGGACCCCGGGGCTAGGCTACGGCATGTAGATAGGTTAGGGCCTAGTTTGTGCAGCGGCGGCGTTTTAATATTGGAGGCAGCGCCGTCCTTCCAGCAAATAAGGTGTCCACGGCTCTCTCCATCCAGACAAGGCTGCTTGCGGCGGAGTCGAGGAGTCGGCGTCATGTGTCTCTTGCAGGTCGCTCGGACCGGCGAGGTTAGGTTTTTCGGATGTGGTAGCAGCGACGGCGACCCAATCTTGGAATTGTGTTCTCCGGCTTCGTTGTCTCGATGGTGTGCGTTCCAGCGCCGTCTTGGAGTCTGGGAGATTTATTTAGGATGCAGTGGGTCAGCGTGTGTCCTCTCTTCAGGGCACGTCGGTGACGGCCTGAGCAGGGCTGGTTCGGTGCATGTCAAGTGGATGGCGATGGGCAATTCCAGTGCTCTTCTGCGACTTGCTCAGATGAAGACGATGGATCTGGAGTCCGACGGGCACCGGGACGCTCCCCGGCCGACGAGCCACATTGGAGAAGGTTCTGCCGTTCGCGGCGGGCGAGTTCATCGGCTCACAAAGCGGCTTTCTCCACGATGGTGCTACTTCGGACCAAGGTATGAAGGTTTGTTGTCTCTCTTATCTCCGGCGGCGCTGCCGCGATGGTGGAGACCGGCGGCAGTTGGGAATCTGCACAAGTACCTCCAAGGTTGTGGTTGTAATTTATCTCATCTCAGAGTGTTTTGTGCAAATGTATCAGGGCATCTGTCCTCACTTTGTCTAGTTAGGGACTGCTTGTGTTGTAAATTTGACAAATATTAAACACGTGGTTATCATTTCCAAAAAAACCCACTGTTAAAGACTAATTGAAGAGTCGGATCTGGCCCTGACCAATACTCACGCTGGAAAGATAACCAACGTGTAAGCCTTATTCCGTTGTTGATGATGTCACCACCTCGCCACAAACGACGACACATAGAGCCCTAGCCAGGGCTAGAGAGATCCAAACACGAGGGTTAACCCCCAACCAGGGATCCCTAGATCGCCGGTGCCAGAAGGGACCCTGAGGCGACACAAACCCTAGTCGCCTTTGTTTTGTGAGAGGATAGTTACAAGGGGGCCATAAATAATTTAATTAATTGTATGTGTATACGAATGAATTAATATGTTTTTGATGATGTATAATTTATATTTAGTTAGTCAAATTGACGACCTAGAAGCATATGCAAATCCTATACCACCCGACGTAGGAGTATATATATATATATATATATATATATATATATATATATATATATATATATATATATATTTGAGGGAAGGAGTATATATTTTCTGAAATGAAGACGAGGCTCGTTCATCCATATACGTTGCACTCCAGTTTCTAGTCCCAGTCCCCACTTATGGCAATTGTAAAAGTGAGCAGCATGTTACAGCCTAATTAGTAGCGTATGATATTCTAATTTGGAAACCAGGACAAATACAGGCTGTTGCAGGAAGCTGCCATCAGGCTCACCGGCCGGCCTCGTTTCTCTGCGAAAAGATGTACAGATATATGCATGACACAAAAGAAGACAGCACCGTGAGGCTGAGATCGACGAGCACCGGCCTACTCACCACTCCTTCAGCATATCCCTTTTCTTATGCTGATAAGGCTGGGCATAAAGCCTAGCAAGCTAGCGGCAGACAATGGGCTGTGTGACTGTGGACTCACTCACGCTTGCTTCTTTCATACTTGCAAGGTTGCATGGTGAAAGGTTGCATGGTTTCCTACCCACTGTTATGTGGGTCTGAGTTTTATTGCAATTGTGGAGTGGAAATGATTTTTTTTAATATGCAACATCCGTGCAGATTTCCTGAATTGTAATCTATGCCACAACTGAAATTCTGACCACCTTTTTGGTCGTTGTGCCAATTAAGGATACCAAATGTGTAGTCCCTGGGCAACTTTGACATAGGTGACAACTTCACCTGGAACATCCGAACTTTGTTGGCAGCGTCGAACGTAACAACAAGCGGTAAGACCTCCATCTTGACTCCGGTTGGACTCTGGACTGTGGCACGCTACACAAAATTGACCTCACTAACATTGGTCACCATGCATGACACGGTGATGGGATGTCTGAGGAATAGGAACCGAGATGGATGGCAGGTTGAGGTAATATGTCGGTAGCGCGGTTGTGGCCTTGCAGGTCACATCTGTCCTTGATGAGGGTGCATTTGAATAATTTTTGGTGATCGCTTGGATCGTTGTTGTAGATGAGGTCGGGACTGCCCGCCCTGGCGCCCCACAAGGGTTGATATTCCCACCTCCGTAGTAGAACGAGTCGGCGATCTTCTGCGTTTCCCCTTCCACCAGTACCGGAATGCCGCGTTCATCATATTCATATTCAAATTCAATCACATTTCCTTGAGAAGCTTGAATGATTTTCAGCTGTCCCCCTTCATTCTTTAGTTCATTCCTCTCCTCCATGTCAGCCCTCTGTTTCAGTTCTTGCACCTTAATAAATTCCTCAACCTCCAACTCTACACTACTCGTCCTTATCTTCTGATAGTTCTTCTCTAGCACCATCTGCTCTTGAGCTTCCATTAACATGTTCGCATCATCAACAAGCTTGTTCCGTTTAAGCTCAAACTCCTTATTCTTATCTGAAAGCTTCGATTATTCCTCTGAATGAGCAAGATTGTTCTTGATTCTTCTAGTTTTGCATTCTTCATACTTATCCAAGAGCTTGGAAAGGGTCTTATGGAGTTGTGTAGGCCACTCTATATCAATCTACTTAACATGTCCACAATCTATCCCTTCCCGCAAGACCCAAACAACAATTTTCATTAGGCAATAAGCAAAACACTTCCTTTTCAAAAACGTTACTTTGCGCATTGAGCTCTAACTATGTTAAACACATGGACGGTGAGCACTAAATTTACAGATGGACACTATGTAGATGTTTAAGGATTAAAGAAAACTTAGTTCGTTAAATAATTTAAACACATGGACACTGAGCACTTCATTAATTATTTTAAGAACACTTTGAAAAGATGTTGAATGAACAAATATTAAACACTCATGGCCAAATAGTTTCACTACTTAACACTACAACCTAACTCTATTTGCACAAAATTCATAAGAGAAACATGTCAATATGGATCGCGTCGTCGATGGCGCCTAGCACAGACGCCGTGGAGCCGATTCCGGCGTCGCTCCAGAGTGACTCGTATATTGCAATGCGAGCGCGTGGTGCGCCTCCCCGTGCCACCCCAGCGGCAAGGCCATGGAAGCTGGCCTCCACGATGGAGCCCGCAGCAGTGGAGGCGGTGTGCGTGTCGTGGCCGGCATGGTCCCGGGGCGAGAGCGAGTCCGCTTTCAAGTATTTCTCGGCGACCCCGGCGGTGTAGAACCGTGCGCCAATGATCTTTCGGCTGCAGTTGTTGCTGCCCCAGTCTGGCCCAACCTGGCATTTTCCTTTCCACCTTGATGGCACCGGCCCATACCCTTGGTCGCTGAAGCTTCTCGACTCCAGCCAGATCCCTGATTCGATTGATCAGTTATTACTTACTAGTAGAACGCCCGTGCGTTGCTACGGGCTATAATACATATAAATGAATCAAACAAATGATTAAAGTTGTCTTCAAGGTCGAACATATGTCCGGGCGTGTCTGAACATCAAACGGGTACCTAACAGGATCCCCAAAATACAATTCAGGCTCTCCCAAATCCAGACCATATGTGGAGGAGAAATGTGGTTGTCCAGACTATTTATCATTTTATCTCAAACACGCGGGCCCAACAAAAGCACCACCCCGCGACACACATTTCCCTTTTTTTGCCACAACCTCCCCTTCCCGCTTGATTTTCTAGTGAGACCAGATGGCGTCCACCTCTCCTTCGCCATGGCGCCCTATGTTTTTCATCCTGCCAACCGCCCTGCTCTCCACCGTATCCAAGTGAAAAACAGAAGTAATTATGTCTTATTAAACTATATACATTCCTTGATGATATTCTTGACTACTACACAATTGCTTGCATTTGAAATTGAGAACACCCTATAGTCGGCGTGTAAAAAAATCTGTTTGTGCTGCTAAATCCCAGTAAGAAGCTGAGTACTATTCTAAATTGTTAAGCTGATACAGCAATCTTGAAAACTTCAAAGAAATCACCTTTAACCAGTTATTATTATTAAACGCATACAACAATCTTGGAAACTTACCAAAGATAATTTTTTAACTTCTAGCTATACCAAATGGCCCAACTCCTCTCTTGTCGTTCTTCACATGATAACCTGCAAGGAAGAACATTTCAGTAGATAAAGAAGAGAGTTCATGTTTTGATGGTCCTTATTTTTGAATCCCATAAAAGCCTTGAAAACAGAACTTAACACAATATATAGCAGGACCATGAGAACAAAATTTGTCCCCATCCTATGCTCCTTACTCTTGACCTATCTATCAAACTTTTTTGCCACACCTTTAGATGCTGACATCTTTCTCCCAAAGATAGTAGGTTCAAAATGTATTTATTGGGACTCAGTACCTACCGATAGTTCCTAGTTGTTTTTAAGTTTCAGCTTTTCTACCATACAATATATTATAGGTGATTACAATGCTTTATATGTTGATTGATTAGTTCCACACAAATACCACAATACCAATTATTTAAAAGAATGGTGTCCACTGTCCAATGACGTTTGGACTACTTTAGCAATAATAACATGTGTTGAACCTGTAAAAAACATACAGGGAAATTCTGAAATTGTAGTGTAAGATTAAGTAACCTCGGACTATATTTATTCAGGTATAAAATGAAGACAATATTGTGCAGGCATAGAATGGGCATCCCCTTGTGAACATTACATCATGGAAACAAACTTGTCTTGTGACAGAAATAGTGATAGAAGGAAATACTGACATGGTTAGATAAAAAAAGATAATGGAGGCATACTTGTGAGGATTGACGGAGGGAGAGGGAGACATCTTTCTCTCCGCTTTTCCTTCAACTCCACATTCATTCTTGTGATCATGTTTGAGCCCTATCTCTTTGAAATTTTGTAGTAATACAGAATCCGTTGACCATTGAAATTCAACCAGAGACCACCCAATATGAAAGGTTTTATGTATATAAGTAATAGGTTCCAGAACTAACAATAGATTGTTAATAACCACTCCTATTTACGTATAACAAAAACAGTATATCACCAAAATCTGTATCGTCATCGATCAACATAAGCACAAAGATCAATCATACATAGCTTGAGTGGAAAATTCAGTAGACTTGCAAAGATAATCAATTCCTCTGTTCATTCCTCAGCGAAGAACCAACCAGTCCACAAGAGATAGGCAATTCCTCTGCCCATCAAACTCGTTGCCACCCGAGAGTAAAAGGGTAACACCCAAGAGAAAAAAGCAGGGAAGAGGCCAGCCGTGGCTCAGGCTGCTCTGCTCCCAACCGAATCAGCTGCCAACAACCTTTCGTTGACTCCGCTCCCTGCCAAATCGGCCGCTGCCGCTTGTTATTGACACTGCTACTTGCGCTGCTCCTCTTGATCTCGTCTCCTTCCGCCACCTCGCTGCTCCTCCTCCCATCACCGTCATCAGATCGGGAGAGACGGGAAAGAGGTAGCGGCGTCCGACTGAGAGAGCGATCGGATCGAGAGGGAGAGAGAGATGTGGGAGTGGCGGCGGCGGCGTCGCGCAGATGGCCGGCAGGGCGAGTGTGTCAGAAGCGGGAAGGAGGTGAGAGTGAGACGCGATGGGTATGGTGCGTACGGCATATCGACCGAAGATGGTGGCGGAGCCAGGCGATGGTGGTCGTCACCTTACTCCAACGGAGGCCTAGGACGGCGTGATCCGCTAAACCCATCACCGACCACGAACCGCAGGAGGGCCGGGGCGTGGTAGCAGGCGACTGCTGCTGGTAGTGGAGATCCGGAGACCAAGTCTCGGCATGCGCACGGCGAGCTCCCACGAGGGCTGA
Organism: Triticum aestivum; assembly: GCF_018294505.1. Classification (NCBI taxonomy): domain Eukaryota; kingdom Viridiplantae; phylum Streptophyta; class Magnoliopsida; order Poales; family Poaceae; genus Triticum; species Triticum aestivum. The sequence continues at coordinate 476,386,416 of NC_057796.1, forward strand.
CGGGGAGCGGCCGCGCTGGGATGGTGATGGCGGCGGCGGCGGCGGCTGCTCGAGGTCGCGTAGGGAGAGTGCCCCTTGATCGAGGGGATCGAAAACGAGGATGGGGCTCGTGGGGATCATGGCCAAGGAGCGGGTGCATCGTGAGGCTCGCGTGGAGAAAAGGGAGTGGGATTGATCGTGGGAAAAAAGGATCAGTTTCATGTACGTGAGCTGAGTTGGCATGTTTTTTTGGGCTGGTGCGATAGCGGCCCTCGCGCGACGCTCAGAGATTTTTATCGATGGCTGTTGTAGGTGCGAAGAAGAGGTTAATAGTAGAGATTAGTTGGTTGCGGGCTGCCGGATTCGTTCAAGGAAGCTGAAGTGATTCCTCTCCGTAGTAGCTTGCCTGGCCGGCGTATGGCAGTTGAGCTCTGGAAGTGGTACTGCTGCGTGTACCGCCCACGCGCACGGATTGCTTTTCTCGCAAACAGCGTCCTCTACTCGAGCGAAGCATGGACGGGCATGCGCGCGTGGAGCCAAAGTCCCACAACAAGCAAACCAAACCAAACCTCGATTCTTTCTTTCTTTCTTTCTGGTGGCATGCACGTGTACGCGTCGCGTCGAATCTCGTCTCGGAGGGATCGATTCAATTTTATTTTTTTCTGTGAGTGTGGATCGATTCTTTCTTCGTCTTTCTTTTCTTTTTTACAGCACGTCGATCGAAACAATCATCGACCGTCGGATATGGTGTTCAAACTTCAACATATTTTACTGCGCGTGATGACATGAAGTCTCGACCGTCGGATATGAAGGACGGATGGCTAGCTCGGACCGCTTCATGAGAGGACCCAATCGACCAATGAAAATGCACATCGAATCCTCCAGCCCGAGATATCGGACGCTCAATTTTCCCGTTTACCTAGTAAAAAACTGACTGAAACCACCCCCCTCTGAAAACATTTCAAAATATTCTCGATCATAGAGTTAAAAAGCGATGGAAGCCAAAAGAATAAAATCCTCCTCCTTTTCTACGACATGAGGCCGGGCCTCGTGGAGCTCATTGGGCAGCACAAAGCTTCTTGAGCACAACACGATACATGCTTCGACCGAATGTCTTTCTGGCCAAGTTTGCCTGGTTTTGGGGCATTGTCGACTCAAGGGCCCGGTCCGATGAGATGCACGATGCAAGTCTTTGCGCAGGGAAGAAAAATAAACAATACTCCCTATGTACCAAAATATTTGTAGTTTTACCAGCTCAATTTGATTGAGCTGCTAAAACTATAAATATTATGATGGCAACCCATTACCCATCGCCGGTAAACAATTCTAGAGGTTGCAATTAAAGATCAACTTTTTTTTTGTACTTTCATATATCTATATTAAACTTGTTTTCTAGTTATATTTTTTTAGATTTATAATAACCCATCAAAAAGTAAAAGTTGAGGCAAGAGTGTATCTGGTTTTGCTGGGCGTGATCCACGTGACATGAAGTCTCTGCCGTTGGATCTGAAAAAGATGAACGGATGAGATCGGTCTGAGAGGGGCAATCCACGAGAAGTCCAAATAGACCAATAAGAACACAGACCTTCTCGCGTCTTCATGAAAATATTCAAACTATCCGCCGGCGGGTGCGCGCCAAAGCGCGCAAAATATTGGCGAGAAGTCATTGAGTCCAAGCCATAGGCTTGGATGGAAATGAAAAATATCCACAGTGCATAACCCCCAAGTCCCCAACCAACCCACCCGATTCCCCACCCTCCCACCACAACCCCAGACCCGCCGCCGCCGCAGCAGCAGCTCCAGCCCCGGTGCCGCCGCCGACCTGAGGGTTGATCTGAACCACAACCTGATGATCCTTCCTTTGTTTATTTATTATATTAAGAAAAGAAAAAGATTACTATTTGGATCCCTAGTTCTACCGAGAAGCAGATCAATCCAACCTAGCTTGTGTTGTTTTTCAATTCCAATTCACGGTGAAATAAATAGATGGGTACAGAGAGAGACGGGGCACTTTGTTGATGCAGAAATATGAATCTGCTTATGTACTGGACTGACACTTCACAGTTCAGCATGCTTGACTTATCGTATCTTTACTTTTTTACTAGTTCAGTGCTGGAATCCTAGCTCTGTTTTTTTCGTATAAGGCATCATCGCCACTCATTATCTTGTTTGTCGTCAGGATTCAAGGACTCCATCTGCTTCTCATGGACAAGCTGCTGCTGGGAGAGGACGACGACGATGCGCCTGGCTGCTAAGACCCTGCTAGTATTGACGCCATGGAAGGTCTCTCTCTCTCTCTCTCTCTCTCTCTCTCTCTCTCTCTCTCTCTCTCTCTCTCTCTCTCTCTCTTCCAATGAGAGTTTGCTGCCACCTACCTGAGGGTTGTACCGTTGGTAGAGTGGTTTGTTGTCGATCTGAAGCAAAACCACCTAATCAGCCCCTTCATTTTTTGTTTTAAGAATAAATAGGGTGTATGTAGTATCAACGCGGTTATTAGTTGGATCCATAGTGGCTGCTCCCTAAACATGGATGTGTGGGTACTCCTGCCTGACCCCAGCTCTAGTAATCATTATGGATGTATCAGGTTCCATCAAGAAAAGAAAAGGGAACACGATCAGTTTGTTCATTCAATTTTCAGTTTTTCATGTGACACCGTAAATGCCGGTTAACTGAACCGTTTATTTATCCTCACAAGAACACGACTGATTAACTGGATTTACTTGAACATACTTGGCGCCGTTTGTCCTGACAGAAGAACATTTCTTTTTGGTCTGCGCTTGTTGATTAATCTCGTAAAAGCAGGAATAGTTTGCTCACACCAAGAGCAAGCTGCTTCCGTTTGGTGTCAAAAACAAATGTCACACTGCTAGCCAAGTGCTGTGTAGAGTAGAGCATAAAGCGCTTTTCATTCCTTGAATGCTACTGTTACTTCATATCTATTTCAGTAAATGAAGTAGAGGGCAGTAGTAGATGAGTGGTTTTGTAGGTTACCTCACGAAAGGTGTGTCCCACCACAAGTCAGCTTCCGTCAGTCAAGCAATCACAACACATATAAAGAATTCTTTCTCTTCATCTATGGAGGCGTACATGCAGGATCTTTTTTTACTTCATTTCTGAATATAGTAGCTTCAGCCTCTCATGTGTTGAAAAAATGGTAAAACCCTTGCTGCATTATGCTGACAATCTGCGGTTTGCATTTTTTTAATAGCAGCCAACTGAAGTTTTTTTTAAAAGAAATATAACGGTTAATGTTCTGCCACACCGACCCACTGAAGATGTACAAAAGTACCAATGCCAACGAGAAGCCGAACGAATACGTGTAAAAGTCCAGATGTAGGCTATAATAGTATTAACCAGGTTCTTCAAGTTTGGTTCATGAATAGCAATGTTGTCCGTGATTATTATGTATAAAAAAGAGAATAAAAAACTACTTGCCAATACACATTTTTTCTGGAGCATTCATTGTTTGTTTCCATTGCAAAGTTCTGACGGTTGTAATTTCTGGTATACAACTAGTTAATCTGAGGTTCTAATTTATTGAAGAAATATTGAACCTTTAGTGAACTGTCATGTGATATTACAGTTTTGATTTTCATAGACCCACATGAACCATTGTCAGATATCACATTAGCTTTTTACTTCATAGAAGAAGATTCCTCTTCTTTACATATGTCAAGGATACTCCACTGTCGGGTCGGAGTCTCTACTGTCCAGTGGCCATCATGTAGTACACTTCTTGTTTGTTTATTCTACTCTGACTCGACAGATGTTACAGTGACTAGCCAGCTACTACCTTACATATTGGTAAAGTAGTTATATAGACGGGGATCTTTGTTGATGCAGAAATATGAATGTGCTATGTATGTGCTGGACTGTCACTTCACAATTCAGCATGTTTGGCTTCTCGGATCTTTACATTTTTACTAGTTCGCTACTGGAATCATAGCTTTATTTTGTTAGTATAAGGCATGCTTGCCACTCACTGTCTTGTTTATCGCCAGGATTCAAGGATCCCATCTGCTTGTCATGGACAAGCTGCTGCTGCGAAAGGAGGACAGTGCGCGTGGCTGCTCCGACCATTCTAGTGCCGACGACATGGGAGGTCCTCTCTCTCTCTCTTTCTCTCTCTCTCTCTCTCTCTCTCTCTCTCTCTCTCTTGGGTTCAATTTTTATTTTCCCTCTTTCCGATGAGAGTTTGCTTTGAGTTGTACCATTGGTAGATAAATTTGGAAATGTTGTTGATCTGAAGCAAAACCTTGCTTAGTTGGATCCGTAGTGGTTGTTCTCTAAACATGTATGTGTGGGTACTCCTGCCTGAACCCAACTCTAGTAATCATTACAGATATATCATGTTTCGACAAGAAAAAAAGGAAACAGTCAGTTCGTTTGTTAAATTTCAATTTTTCATGTCACATGCTAAATGCCACATTCCTTTTAAGACTACCCAGTTCACGATACATTAGGATTTCCGCATAAACGTAGTGGTGGTTTTGTCGTTCTGTTGAGCGCTCTATTAAATATTTATTATTCATGAATGAAATTGCCAAACAGCTATTGGTTTACATGCAGATCGTGGTGGACAGTCCAATAACTCATGCCATGGCCTCTCTGTCTTTTAGGCAGGACCATGGCTCTCCTCAGGTCTAAGCTGTACATAGGAGCTGTATTGCTAGGGGCATGTCCAATGGATCTGTTATCATCGTCCCAAGCAAATTTTCCATCCATCAAGCTGATGATATAGATGCAAAGGTTACTCATTGCCTCCTTGGTGCTCGCGTGCATATTGTTTGCTTGTCAAATACTATATGGTTTATTGGTATGCTTCAGATGTTGGACTTCAAGATGTTTCAGTATTAATTATGTGGTATACACTTGAAAAGATGGTTCATTAGATAACACTGAGTCGTAGACATTACTTGGGGTTACAATTTTGCAATAGTTGTAGACAGCACTTGGTGTTACAGTTTGCTGACTTCACCCCTTAGTTGACCTGTAGAGAAAAGTGAGAAGAAAAAGATGTGGTCATATATGGTGAGCATACAGGAGCTGTTCAGGTTTCGACAAGAAAAAAAGGGAACAATCAGTTTGTTTGTTAAATCTTCAATCTGTCATGTGACATGATAAATGCCATATGCCTTCTAAAACTACCCAGTTCATGACAAAATAGTTTTTTCCCCATAAATGCAATGGTTTTGTTGTTCTGTTGAGCGCTCTATTAGATATTTATTCACGAATGCAAGGTCCCTGCTGTAGCTAGGACTAGTAACCGACACTAGCACCTTGTGAATAGACGGCCATGGCTTAAAGAAACCCTGATGTGCCTTCTACTCCCTCCGTCCCATAATATAAGAGCGTTTTTGACACCACTGGTGTCAAAAACGCTCTTATATTATGGGACGGAGGGAGTAGCACCTTATGCTAAGTTTTAGCTCAGCAACCTTGGCTACCCAACGATTTTTCTTTGGAGTATTGTCAGTGAACGACGATTTTTCTTTTCATAAGAACTGTGATCTTGATTTGTTATTTTTCTTTGGAGTATTGTCAGTCAGTTGTAGCGCACCCGTAGCAATAAGTTCATGTGCATAACCAGCAAAACGTGTGTAGCTGTAGTTAGTCCGTCCTTGTACTACTACTTGTATGCTCTAATTACAGATACACATGAATGAATGAAGCTTTCCAGTATTCAGTTCCTCTCAATTTAACAAAAACATCTTAATTTGTTTCACTTAGTCACACCATCAAAAATTCTCCTTTAGCTACCCGCTGATGCAAATGCCCTCTTAATTTGTAGGGACTTGGTGTACCACAAGGGTGTCCACAGCTTGCTTCTTTCGGTTTGAGGGAAGGAATCAATTTGATCTTTCACCGAGCTTTGAGTGTGATGGATTTGGTTGTTCCATTCAAAGCAGCAGGCGCCCTCCATGGACGACATCTGCGACATCCACCTCAGCTTGATGGAGGTATGATGCTTACAACTTCTTTCCTTTTGTTGTACAAAAAAAATTCCTTATGTTGAATGGATCCACTCTCAGCAATCATTCATGAAGATGATTTACATACTGCATCGTCTTCTTAGCAGTAATGGCAGACGGTTGGCTAGTATATATATATATGATACTACAGTCTCCATTATCCTTTTTTACAAGAGTGCCCAACACAAGTTACAAGAGGGCACTTCTGTCTGAATTGTGAGATGTGTTTTTTTATGCTCCTGTCCATGGTTTTTGAGTCGCGGCTAGTCAAGTCGCCGCCAGCCCTGCGGCTCGGCGATTAGTCGACCCAAGTCGCTGTATAGTCGCCATAAGTCGCTGTATAGTCGTGAGTCGCTCTGATTTCTAGAAAACGACTTGGCGATTAGTCGGCGACTATACAGCGACTCAAAAACCATGCTCCTGTCATGATAAAGAATGATTTTTTCCCTCTTTAAACTCACCTTCGAACATATCAATTATTTGTTCTTGATACATCATAGTGCTTGCAGCTATTTAATTGATAGAAGATGCCTCTTTTGTACATTTATCAAGCATGAGATTCACTTGATTATCTGTTCGGGCTTTATGATGTATAACTCAATTTTCTTGTGTTTTGTGTCACTGGTAGAAAATGGGCCTTTAGTCCCGGTTCGCAAAGGCCTTTAGTCCCGGCTGTGCAACCGGGACTAAATATGCGCGACTAAAGACCCCCCCCCCCCTTTAGTCGCGCCTCTTACGAACCGCGACTAAAGGCTTTAGTCCCGGTTCTCGTGGCTAACCGGGACTAAAGGCCTCCTTCGCATGTTTAGGGTTTTAGCCCCCCTAAACCTGGTTTTTTTGCGAATTTTTTTTATTTTTTTTTATTTTCAAATTTCTGAATTATTTTAACCTCTAATCTCTAATCACCACCCCTCATCACTCCTCAATTTAACCTCTAATCTCTAATCACCCCTCATCATTCCAAATCATCTAACTTCCCGGACAGTCACCCATCCTCTCACTACTCCAGCCTGAGCACGCTTAACTTCCGGGTTCTATTCTCCCTCGTTTCCAAGTCTGCACTTGTTGTTTTCCTGACAATAGTAGGATGTCAATTCTATTAACCCTCAGGAATTTAGCTTGAGCATGAAGTGACACATTTCACTGTTTGAGTTTGAAACTATTGTTTTAAAAAACAATAATTATTTAGTAACACTAATATTTCTGGAATAATTAGTTTGACCATTGTTTGACCACTGTTTGACCAGATTTGACCAAAATTTTAAAAAAACTGAAATAATTATTTAGTAACACTAATATTTTAGAATAATTAGTTTGATCATTGTTTGACCACAGTTTGACCACAATTTGAAATTTTTTGAATTTTTTTGCCTCTCCAGATCTTAAAAGCCCCGTATCTTTTTTTCTGTTAGGTTTTTGAGGATTTTGAAAATGTTTAAGGGGGTTCCCCCGGTTAAATTCGGATGTAACTTTTCGAGTAGATGATTTTTCATATAAAAAACTTTTTCATCCGAGTTCGTATGCAAAAGTTATGCCCATTTTAAGAAATTCCAGAGAGATTTTGCAAATAAAGTCGAAATTCATATTTGTTAATTTTCCCAACAACTAGACCACATATCACATGAGAAACTTATTTTATTTTATTTTTTTTGACATTTCCATCATTTTCTTTTGGTTTTTCTAAAACTGAAAAGGCGGTCCACGGGGGGGGGGGGGGGTACAGTTTGATGGGCCCTTTAGTCCCGGTTGGTCTGGCCAACCGCGACTAAAGGCCTTCGGGCCAGCCTGAGGACCTTTAGTCCCGGTTGGCCAGGCCAACCGGGACTAAAGCCCCTCCCGTCCGCCAGCTGTCGACCGAGCGCGCTGGGCCCAGATAGTTGGTCGCGGGTCTCCTCCCGAACCGCGACTAAGGACCCCTTTGGTCGCGGTTCGATTATTTTGAGGACTAATGGGGGCGTATGGAAGCCTCTTTTTCTACTAGTGTGTTTTATAATCATAGAGCATAGTGCCATTCTTTCGAATTTCCTAGGGTATGCTGATCACTAAATAGCAGTAGCTTAGCTCCAGCTTGTTGATGACATAGCATTCTCCTTGTTATTAGCTTTTGCTCTGTGGAGTTGAAGATAACCTTCAAGTTCTATACAAGGATCTCCTCACAAGAACAGATGTAAAAAAAGATTGATTTCTTTATTGCCTACAAGTGTTTGCCTGTGAGGTGTGAGCTACAGGAATTTAGTGCATGCAAAGCCATCGTTTTTCTTTGCCTACATGTGTTTGTATATGAGTGAAGTTATCCATTTGCACCTATTGTTGTTGTGCTACCTCCACATGTCCCATTGAAAAGAGTGTTGCTTGGAGTTCTAGTCTCCCTCAGATCCCCTAATTATTTGTTGGTTTGATTTGGAGCAACTGGCGCCCTCCATGGACGACATAGACGAGGAACATGTCGGACCACACCCCCAAGCTGTAGAGCTTGGCGAGGACATCATCAGGTCGTACCTCAATCTCGAGGCGACCGCGATGCTGGCTCCGTGCACAAGGTTGCTCTTTGCTCCACCGTCCAACCAAGTTGCTTTTTTTTTTCCAAGTTATCGATGCTTTGCTCTAGCATTGTTTCTAGACACTCGCATCATGCTTCTCTTCACACAGTTTGGTTCGGTTCTCTAAAAACTGAAAACATTGCTTGTTTTATGATCTCAATCTATGGAATCCAACATTGCTTGTTTGGTTGAAAATAAACATTGCTCTTTGTAATTTCCAGTGGAGAGGGCTGTTTTGTTCATTAGTCATCATCAAGAATATCGATTGTCTATATGTTGAATTTAAGTTCCAATCGTATGTCACTTCCACTGGATATGTAATGTTGAGGTTTTCTTCCGTGTTGATCTGCGGAAAAGAGCAACTTGTGATAATTCAGTGTCCATTTTGCAATAAATTTATAATTCAGATGTTTGATTTACTAGTTGATAGTTTAACAAAGAAGGTACAGCTTCGTATCATCATACTCCAGCTTATACATTCTTTATTCACTAGAAACCGGGCATTAGAATTAGTATTTAAGTATGTGGTGTTGACAGAATGCTAAGAACAGTAGCATTGGTATTTTGCTGCGATTGCATACCCTCCTGGTCCCTTTGTTCTGGAATCATTATTTGTGAGGTTTGGGATCAAAAAATGCTGAGTTTTTAGAGAACCGAACTTTTGAAAATATGCTCTCTGGAATCCAACATTGCTTGTTTTATTTTCTAATTGTTGGTGAAGCTACAGAGGCGGGGTACTTTATTGAAGCAGAAATATGATTGAAAATAAATGTGCTTATGTACAGGATTCAAGGATCCCATCTGCTTGTCACTCACTATGTTGTTTGTTGCCAGCATTCAAGGATCCGATCTGCTTGACATGGAGAAGCTGCTGCTGGGAGAGGAGGACGGTGATGCGCGTGGTTGCTCTAACCCCGCTACTGCCGATGCCATGAAAGGTCCTCTCTCTCCGGCTGAGTTTGTTTTACTCATTTCCAGTGAGAGTTTGCTTAGAGTTGTACCGTTGGTAGATTGGTTTGCACATGTTGATCTGAAGCAAAACCCTGCTTACTTAATGAGCAACCCCTTCCCCTTTTTTGTTTAAAAATAAATAAGGTGGAGTATCAACATGGTTACTAGATGGATCCGTAGTGGCTGTTTCCTAAACATGTGTGGGTACTCCTTCCTGAACCCAACTCTAGCAATCAGTACAGATGTATCAGGTTCTGGCAAGATAAAAATGGAACAATCAATTTGTTTGTTATTTTTTCAATTTATCATGTGACATGATAAATGCCATATGTCTTTTAAGCTCTAAGACTACACAGTTCATGACAATTTAGGATTTTTCCCATAAATGTAAATCTTTTGTCATTCCATTGAGCGCTCTATTAAATATTTATTCATGAGTGGAAGGTCCAACCAGCTATTGGTTACATGCAGATCGAGGTGGACATGTTTGATGTTATGGATAAGCCATGTAGCTGCACATGTTTACAACGTGTGGCATTTTATACTTCATTTATATCTGTTGACAGTTTACTGGAATTTGAACACATGCTTTTGTCCTATTTTTCCCATTGCTAGATTGATGATGCATTAGTGAATCTCCTGACCAGTCACTTGCAAAGCTAGTTTGATAATGTGTTTGTTGTTGTTGTTGTTTGCATGTGCATACTTGTGGCTGCCAAACATTCATCGAAAAAAATGATCCATTGATTTGCCATTGCATATCTCGATAAAAAGTGGTGCCTTTGTAGTTGTTTGGCTTTGTCTTCCTCTTGTGTTTTCGTTTGTAGTGTTGATTCTTTGAGATTAATTAATTAGTTTTGTTCCATCACTCTCTTTGCCTAGGTATGGGCTTGGAGTCACAGCCACTGGAGGGTGAGGAGATTAATTCGTGTTTGGGAGGTTGAAACTGGTTGCACTTTTAAGGTTGTCAATGATGGTGCTGATTTGCATCATGTCTTGTGGAATCATTCACCTGATAGGGGTAATCTTTCTGTCTGCTATTGTGTATGCCTTCTCCATTCCCAAAAATGTATACTTTAATTTTGGATTTAAGCATTCTCACCATTCATCTTATTATTTGGTGCAGTGGTCATGTTCTTCTGCTTCTTAATACAATGTTGGTGTTAGTTTAGTTCTTCTGTGTGTTATCTCCTAGTGCTGCAAGTTTCCTGACATCGCCAAATAATTTTATTATTCTGACTTGGCCTAAAAGCAAGTTTCTTTTCCTGCCTAGATTATTATCATTGCAATGTACCACATGATGCACTCGGAACCATTAATTCTGTACGCATCTTGCAAATTTGTTTGGTGTTGCACTTGGATTAGCCGGTCACAAATTATATATCCTACTCCAAGTATGATCACTTCTCTCTCGTGATGATGTGCCTGTTATGTTGCACTGGGTAGTGTTCTCTTAAGAATAGGGTTGTCATGCTTGAATGCATGATATTTGAAAACGATTGAGTTTGTAATCCATCTCTATGTGCTGTTGTCTTTGTAGTTGCGTCTCTTTCTTCAAGCAACCATGACCCTTCTAAGGGAATAGTAATGTTAATTTAGTATTTCTATAACCATGAGGTCAAGGGTTCAAGTCTTGGAAACAACCTCTTACAGAAATGTAGGGAAAGGCTGCGTACTATAGACCCAAAGTGGTCGGACCCTTCCCCGGACCCTGCGCAAGCGGGAGCTACATGCACCGGGATGCCCTTTTTAGTTTTTCTGTAACAAAATCTTATAGTCAACCATCTCTGAGTCGCTTTTGTGCTTACCATGTTCAGCTGCAGATCCATGGCTTGCTGGAGCCATCCATATCTGGCGTCCTCCTCGCTGCCGTCTACAGCTCCCTATGCCGCTGCGTCTACTTCCACGTGGTAGTTGATATGGCGCCCAAGACGTTTTCACCCCCTTATCTCCTCCCCTCATGCATGAGGCCATGCCAGAGGAGGTGTGTGTGGATGGACGAGCTGACTGATGGTTGCCTCCTCCTGACGCCGCCAGGCCAGAGTTGGTGTAGGAGCTCTTCGCCCCTGACTCATGGCGTCTCCCTCCCTCCTTTTCTGCAAGTGAGGTACCCCCTACCCGTGGCATCTTTTTTTTTTATGCCACGAGATTTAATTCTAGATGAATGTTTAGTTATTCAACCTGCTTGAAGTCTAAACCTTCTGTGTCTTTATTTTTGTACCTCAAAGTATGCTCAACTTCTTTGGAAAGTAACTGCTGTTGTAGTGTTATGGTCACCGAGTTTCCTCTTGGTCAGTAGACGAAATGGTGGTGATGATTTTAGACTAAAACGCTATGCTGGTGCCCTGGTTGAGATCGATACAGTCTCTGATGTTCACCACTAGGAGGGTGGGGGATTCGATTTAATTGTCTACTTAGTTTCTTGGTTAGATTTTGCTGTTCATGCCACAGTGCAGCCTCCTGTACCATTCCAATTATATCGAGTTGTGCTGTTTTTTGAGTTTGAGTGCCAAAAGTGCTGCTCTGATATGCACCTAGTTTTCAAATTACGAATTGCTTCCTTTTAGACTTGAGTTCCCAGATAGATGAAGCCCACCTCCGTGTAGGTGGTGATTCTGTGTCTGGAACTTACCCGTGACTCTTAGTAGATGCAGGCAGATGCCGATCTCCACACCGTCCGATTCAGAACCGATGGGCAGATCTGCGTGAACAGTACCACATCTACAGTACGTTAGTCTACAGTGCGTCCTGTAGTACTTTCTGCTACAGTATTTTGATCTGGACCGCCCCCTGCATCCAACGGCTGCCGGCCCGCCAGTTACGGCATGACTGGCTGTGGGCAAGTCACTGGATCCCTGTCCCATTTCCTGATGCTTGCGAGTCTTTTTATTATGCTGCTCCACTGATTTTAGAGTCACATTTGTCTGCAGTCTATCAATTTGACTCTCAAAGTTTGTTGGCATCTGGATATTTTATTTGGGTTTGTTGTCTGCTTGTGAGTCCATGGCGGTTGATGGCCATGATTTGCTCCTATGTCGCTGCACCTGCTCTCCATCAAGCTAGCTGCCTACTTTGTGTGCTGTGGATCGTGGTGTTTGTGTGTGTGTTTTACTGATGGGGTGTGCTGCTTGGTAGGGATCATGGTAGAAGAGTGGGCACTGCATCTTTTGCATCTCTACACCAATTTGCAACTTTCATTCTAGTTACAACTCCACTGCCAGATTCTGGAACAAGCCTGTATTCTTGCATGATCGGCGGTTCTTGTCATCTTTGATTAATTAACAATGTTATATTGCATATGCACCTAAAATAGGATATTCTGGAACAAGGTCCCTCCTCCCCCTCGACTTGGCTATGTTTGTTTGGATTTGGCCGCTCCACTGCCTCCGTACAGCTTTTGTATTTGAATTGAAGAGATCTGAGAGCATTATTGGTTTGGTGCCAAAAATTGGCATGCCAATGGCATTGTGCCAAATATTGGCTACAACTAGGCTATCATTGAATTACCTCTTCGTCCACCCCGGCGCATCGCCCACATCACCTATGTTGTACTCCATGGCCGCGTCCAACAGATCTGACTCCGCCTCACTCTCAGTTTTTCTAATGCATTGTTTGCCACCCAATGAATGCCCCCAACGGACACACCACGGTAGCAAGCCAGCGGCATTGCTGCCAATCTGCTGAGCCGCATCACCCCAGTAAATTCGACCAGAATCAGACCGTTTCTGTTCAAGATAATGTACGCTAGTGCCTGGTCCCAGCTCTATTTTTCGTCCCAGAATTTTGGAACAGGAACAGAATTCAGACCGAATTCTGAAACCAGGTCCTGGTTCCTTTTCCCTCGCAGAATTTGGAATCAGAGCAGAACTCAGGGAAACAAGAGAGGGCAATGATATGTACAAGTGAATCCCTCGCCAGCCAACCTAATTCACAATTTCTCCAACAACCGAGACAGGACAACAACAACAGGGCAGTAAAATCACTAATTATACAGATCATGTCCACATTTCCATCTTTGGTTTGATTAGGCATGCTAGTATACTGAACATATGTGCTTCCTAATCAGGGCCGGCCCTAGAATTATGAAGGCCCTAGTGCAAATGAGGTATTAGAGGGTAACATAAATACTTTCACCGGTATATACTACATATCATGAAAATTATTATAAAAATATAAAAATCAAAAATACAATTTATTGGCCAATAAAGTCTTACTACACCATATATATGTGATTACATTAAATAATAATTATAAGATACATGTACTTAGACATAAACAACTTACCGAATAAATACGATGTGGAGAAGTGCAGGGGGGCAAATGCCCCCGTCCACGGATAACAGTTTTGAATATATGTTTCGCAAAGCACATTTTTTCTAGTTTTATTTAGGTATGTATATATAGTGGGCCCTTATTTGAGATGGGCCCTAGGCTGCCGCACCTTTTGCCATGGGCTAGGGCTGGCCCTGTTCCTAATTACCTAATAATTATTAAAATACAGAACAAGATCGCATCATCAGAATACAAACCGAATTTGCCTGGTTACTCAATTAGGAAGATCAAGAACACATCACCAAAAAATACAAAAGAAAATACTATCATGCATCTAACTGCATCATCCTAGAACAGATCATGAATAGATTAAGAACAGATCAAGAACACAATGGACAGAGAAGGTCTCGAAATCCTAACCTCACAAGATCTGCAAGAGAAGGAGGAAGAGATGGCGTGGATATCCAGAGATTGGCCTTGGTGCCCCTTGGCGGCGGCATCAAGGGTCCATCCTCGTCGGAATGGGATCCTAGTTGACATGCAGGTCGTACCCGGCGCTTGGTGTCGCACGGATGTGCTGGCACTGGACGAGGAGGAGAGGATCAAGGGGAGGCGGGGGAGGCAGAGGGGGGCTCGGAAGGCTCGGGGAGGCGGCGGCGCCGCCGCAGGACGAAGTGGAGGGACTCGTCGGGCGGTGCTGGGCTCGTGGAGTCGTGGGGGTAAGTTATGGGCCCGTAGGTGCGTCATGTACCATTGGAACATATGTACGTCTTGCCGTCACAACATCGTCAAATCGAACGGCGGACTCACCGTATCCCACTGTTCAGCGCTACGTTCCTTCCTGCTGCCCCACATACTCGCATTCAATGCACACCACGACGCGTCCTTGTTCTATTCGTACATGAAGCGAGAGCAAGCGAGCTCGTCCACCGCATCGCCGCTCTCGTGCCAGAGAGTTGTTGACATGGTTTAAGCCGAGCTTTGAATGTCGAGTGTGACACTCGATCTATACTTTGCCGAGTATGTTTTGGCCTTAGCCGAGTATTTGGATAGTCGTCTTTTAATGTTTTCTCTCTGGTGAGTTATGAGGGAATCATAAGTTAATTAATTGGATGTATACACAAATCCAATAGTATGCTTTTGATGACATATAATACATACATATTTGGTTAGTCAAATCGATAGCATGGAAGCACACACAAGCTCCATACACCCATCTTAGAGCAACTATAATAGGGTGATGTAGGTGGGCTATAAAAGAGGCCACATGAGATTTTTGCCTAGTTGAAGTAGAGAGGAGAGCAGAGAGAGAAGAGCGGCGGGCTGTAGATTTACGTCCTGCTGTACTACATGCTCCAACATATTTTGTAAGAGAAGAAGTTGGACCACATATTCGTGTTTCTAGTGACAAGGGCATTCAAATGAGATACATTTTGAGTATATTTTGACGAGTTTTTAAAATTTCTTTAAGTTTCAACTTCCGAAACTTAGTATGAGAGACCAACGAAATCGTATGTTTGATAACATGTGATGACAAAATTGTAAGTTTGAAGTATCAACTCTAAAACTTGGTACGAGCGACCTATAAAATCGTAAGTTTAAAAACTCGCGACCGGTAAAGTCGTAAAGATTCAGAAACTAAAACTTAAAACTTGTTATGCCCTCGTACGGGAATCAACAACATTGTGGATCGTGAGACAATCAGATGGTTAATGCGGCTGGGCAGGTGCAAACTTCCGATGCACCCTATGCGGGTGTTTTCATGGGACCAGCAAATGGGACCAAATGATTCCTACAATGAAACGGCAGCATGTGTGCCTTGCAAAAGCGGACGGTGCAGATAAAGTCGAGGCTCGTTCATCCAAATAGTATGTCGCACTCTAGTCCCAGTCCCCACGTACGGAAATTAGTAGCGTATGGAATTCTAATTTGGAAACCAGGACAAAGACACGCATGCGCGCTGTTGCAGGCAGCATCAGGTTCAAAAGAAAAAGAAGGCACGTTCTCAAAGTGGCGAAAAGATCTGCAGATATATGCATCACATAAAAGACGATAGCACCGGGCGGCACCGTGTGCGTGAGATGGACGAGCACCGGTGTACTCACCGTTCGTTTGCCATATCCCTTTTCTTACGCTGATAAGGCTTGTCTTAAAGCCTAGCTTGCTAGCGGCAGGCAATAAGCTGTGTGGGCTCACTCACACTGCCTTCCTTCATAGTTGAGTCTCCGCTTCGTCTGCGTCCCCGGCCGGCCGTGTCGGTTCCTTGGTGGTGACACCGTATGTCCCACTCTTGGTCGGTGGCGGTGGCGCTGTAACTTTTCTGGTCGGTGCACCTGCGCGCGTGCACTGAATATCTGGAGCAACAGAACGGCCGGCCGACGAGGAAGTAGTGGACTTACCTTCTCGCAACAATGATCAACCGAAACTGTATGGTGTTCTTCAATGTGGATGTTTCAACTAACAACTAAAAGCTAGCAACGTCCTGGTGATGTGACGCGCAAACCATGCCGTCACCAGAGATTCCAGGCCTTTGGGTCTGTCGATCCACTAACCAACCAAAGTTTATGTTCCCTCGGCACAAGGGTTCACGCACAACAGTGTCAACACCATAACGATCATGTAGTTAACGTTAGATCCCTTGGCCGATTGGTTACTGTAGCCCGGGCATGGTGGAGTCGATGCCCTGGATTTCACTTTTGGCACCGGACAAGAGCTCATTCCCTGTCGGAGCCTCGGTGGCTCCCTCGCAAAGCTCTTTGTCAATAGATGTTCGCGGGTGGCAAAGTTAGATAACACCATTAGCATCGTCAACAAAGGTCGATAATGATCGTATATGCTCTCCGAATGAAAACTCGTGATCTAGGGCGGTGGCATTCGGTGATGTCCGTCACAACTATAATGGTTTATGCGATTACCTCCCGAAAGAGATAGTGTGGTCACTTCACTAGGAGATGGCCATACGAAAAAGGGTGGGAACGACCGAAGCCAATGCCGCCAGCGCCCACCAAGTGCACGCCTCTTTCTTCCTGTGAAAAGACTGCATAAATACATATCACGACGTCCACACACGGCACACTGATAAAAGAAAGCACGACATCATGAGCATCATGATGTGGACGAGCACCAGCATTCCCAACCGCTAGCTAGTTAAGCAAATGGAGCAGTGTGTAACGAAATAATGTATTCTCTTTGATGGCGTCCCGTATTCGCTGGGGTGCTAAAAGCCTAGCTAGCGGCAGGCAATAAGATTTGTTCCCTATGTGGGCGCAATCAATCCCTTGATAACAAATTACCATCTTTACACTCCATTCGTGCCTTGATTATATTGGCCTCTCTTGGTGAGCAAATAGAATAGTGGGCTATAAGCTCGCTTACATGACACTTTTGCCTATGTGAATAAGAGAGATATGGAAAAAGGGAAGGGGTGGACTCTCATGCAAGAGCCAGCCTCTACACATGCTTCTAGGTAAAAATATTACTAAATCTTGATGGCATGGCATGTCTATATAGCCAACTCTATTGTATGAGTAATTAATATTGCTAAATCTTGATGACATGGCATGTCTATATAGCCAGCAGCTGGCTATATTATTAGCCATGCTCTAAAAGATAGCGAGAATGCATGCGTGCAGGAAACCTTGTCCTAAATGTTCTTCCTTCAGGCCCACATTGGGAGGCCCAACACAAATACATCCAATAATATGCTTCATATTCAAAGAAAGAAATTCACCACTGGTGGCACTGTCGCTCTCTATCTTATGCCAACTAGGTTGACGGTTATGTTATATACTACCTCCGTTCGGGTTTATTAGGCCCCCTCTCGTTCTGGGCTAAAATTTGACCATCAAATTGAACTAATAAAATGTAAACTATATGTCATAAAAATTATACCACCGAAAAGCTCTTTTAAATACAAATCCAACGGCATACTTTTTGTAAAATATATTCTATATTTTATTAGTCATATGCATGGTCAAAGTTTGGATCAAAATACTAGAGAGCTAAATAAATCGGGCCAAAGGTAGTACTCATGGAGAACACGGGACTACTAGTGAACTTGCTTTTATCCGACCTCTCGGTGGTGCTGATTGAAAGCACTCTAGTGGCCGGCCGCCTGGGCAAAGATTCCAGCCATCTGATGTTGCCGGGCCCATTAACCAACGAAAGCATTCCCTCGGCACAAGTGCACAATGGTTCACGCACAACAGTATCAACACCGTGACAATTATGTAACTATATATGGTGTGATGGTAGATGCTGATGATGCGCAATGTTATTTAGAACACACACAGTAGGCAGTAGAACAAGATAGACAATGCAACAATGGCATGCATGTCACCGGGAAAACATTGTGTTAAAAAAATGTAAATGTATGTTTCCATTTTTTCCATTGATTAGAAAAAAAACAAAGGAAAGAAACTACTACGATTGCCTCCGTAGACTAAATTCTTTAAACCCGTGATATTATTACACAATCAAATGTATGTTGCTCTGATTTGCTCTACATATACGTGGCGTGTCCTGTTTGCGTGGTGATTTCCACGTTAGGGATATGAACGTGTACGGTTGTTGAGGTGTAATGACATGGCTCGCAGCAGTGACTTCTTCATTGACAGTGGGGGCGACAATACAGGGTGACTTAAGATTGGTGGTGCTTTTGAGCACATGGTCTCGAGCTCCGGAGTAAAAACTCTAGGTTTCACCTACATTGGTTGTACATGGCAATGGTTGTTTCTACATCATACCCTTGTTGGAGGCATTGTCTGGAGTTTACTCAGACTTATTCTTTGAGGTGAAAACCCAAGATCTAACTGACGTGGGTGGATCTGGCGATGGCGGCACTCGCATGTTGTTCCCTTCCTGCAGTCATCATTGTTAAAGCACTTTTCTCACAGTAGTATGGGTACTGTCATCGGTGGCGGTTGATGTTGATGGTTGCACTTGCATGCCCGAGTTCACTTCAACAGGACTTTCAGAGGTCACTTTTTTTTCTTTGTGTGTGTGCATTGGTGTTGTCTGTGTGCATCCTAGTTCTGCAGAGGCTAGGTGTCTTCATGATGATTGTATTTTCTTGATGCAACATTATGAATCAATAAAATCCACCCTTTATAGAAAAAACATTTTGAAAATTTATGTTTGCATGGGAAACCACAAACATAGGCAACATCCAATTCTTTTCGGAAAAGGTCACACCTTGTGGTCTTTTTGCGCCGAACACTTACTTCATACTGACGTCAACAAATCAACATATTCAATGTTGCTTATTCTCTTAATATCTTCTTCGAATTGTTTGTTCCCATTTTGTATCATGCATATGTAGTGATGAAGGATCAATATCAGTGTCACATGCTACTATGTATACTAATGAAGTGAAGTGTTGTATGATGTGGCTATATCAGTGAATATTTACAAGAAACAAAATCATGTAAAGTACACCATCATATTAATCATGCAACCAAGTTGTCTATCACAATCATTATCAGCTGCTTCCACCACCCAGAGGGAGTAACTGTGCCAAAACAGCGAGAGCATATTCGGCGCACTAGACACACATATGTGGTGTACTAATATACTATACAAGATGATTGCTTAGTGTCCTTAGTGATAATGAAAAACCTTAAACTTTTGAAAACATTGTCACAACATATATCTATCATGTGTCTCAATTTTTTTGATCCAAGTCCAACTAAAATTCAGGGAATAATAATAACAAATTCAACTACAAACAACTATATGATAGTATTCACTCTGTTTGAACTTCCTATTGTTACCTGATTTGCCTTATTTGTTTGTCAACCTACAAATTTAATTGGGACATGAAATTCTATGGCATAATATTTGTGCATTGTGTTATCTCATGATTTTAAAATTTCTATGACGTTTAGATGTTTTTAGTTTTGTGTAATAGTACACCTATAATAATGATCGTAGACCTTAAGTTTTTTGGCTATGTTCACAAGATCGTATCTATTTTCACGCATTATTTTATGATCATACACCTTAGAAACCAGAAAATATTTAGTGGACTACCACAACATATCGCATTTTTTTCTTGAATCTTGATCACATTTCTTAGTGTTTCGATTAGCATCCAACCATGCCAACTCATTCACAACCTACAAAAAAATTTGCACTGTCATTTCACTACAGACACACATCTTGCAGTAGTGCAATTTTTTGACTTAGTAGTCTGAAATTCAATATGACCAAAATATTCAAAGCTCTAATGGAACTCAAAATTAGCAAAAGCATATTTATAGTTATCGTTCTGGTAACTGGAGCTCAATTCCTCTTCGGTAATATAATTGCAAACACCTCATGCCGTTAGGGGGGGGGGGGGTTACATATCAGGTGGCATGTTTTCCTCATCACTGCCATGCATATCTGCTTTTTATTGTTAAGTGTGGAAATGATATTTTTATTTTATTACGCAACAACTCAGTAGAATTCTTCAATTGTAAGTCGTGTCACAATTGGAATCCTCACTGTCTTTTGGTCGTTATGCCAGGTAAGGCTACCAAATGTGTAGTACCCGTGCAACTTCCACATAGGTGATAGCTTCACCTGATACGTCTGAACTTTGTTGGTAGCGTCGAACACAAGAACGGGCGGGACGACCTCCATCTTGACTCCTGCTGGGCTCTGGACTGCGGCATGGTACACAGAATTGACCTCGCCGACATTGGTCACAGTCCTGGAAACGGTGATGGGATGCCTGAGATCGGGAACCGATATGGATGGCAGGTTCAAGTAATACGCTGGTTGCATGGTGGTGGTGTTGCAATCCACGGGTGTCCTCTTGTTGCTGATGGTGCATTTGAAGAATTTGCTGTAATCACTTGGATCGATGTCATATATGAGGCCGGGATGAGCCGCCCCGCAAGGATTGATGGTCCCGCCTCCGTAGTCGAATGGGTCGGCGATCTTCCGCGATATTCCTTCCGCCATTATCGGCATGCCACGTTCATCGGTTACATGGGCTTAATTTATTTTTAACATGCAAAACCAACAAATTAAGCAGAGGTAAACAACACGAGTGCATGAACTATGAATTTGATGCCATTCTACTTGTATCGAGTTAAAGATATGCTAGATGATGTCTTGTTATTACGAACCAGTGGTAACCATGGCAGATTTTATTGCCGCAGGAGACCAGTATGGGTGCAGAACTTTGAGTAGCGCTGCGATGCCCGCTACATGAGGGGCTGCCATGGACGTCCCTGACTTAAATACGTAGCCATCTTGTTTTGCTGCCAGGATGTTGGCTCCAGGTGCAGCTATGTCAGGCTGTTACAGAACCAAAGGCCGCCGCAGCAGCGTGAGGTGGGATGACATACTACTGTATACAACAAGGTCATGCAGCTGGCACGGTACACACCTTGAGAATGGCGGGGTAAGTAACAGATGGGCCTCTGGAGGAGAAGATGGCCACTTTTGGGGCCAGTATCTCCTTGCCCGTAACGGTGCCCGCCGGTTCAATCTTTGCCTGGGCAGAGCTGTTTACAAAACAAAATCAATGGCATCGAACGTAAGGTTATGGCTGTGTGGATAGGTCCATGCATGCAGAGCTGTTTTGAATTGGATGGCATCTCCAATGCATGCAGAGCTGTTTTGAATTGGATGGCATCTCCACTTTGATTTTTTTTTAAATGAAGTTTATTGTGCGTGTATGGTTGTACCTTGTGTCCTCGGAGTATTGGCACATCCTCTCCGCGTCGTCGATGTTGACAACTACACAGGCGATGCCTTCGCAATCTGTCACGGGTCTCATGTCGTCCGGCGTGGATGACACGATGATGAGTCCGGTTCCTCCTCCATCCATGAGGTATTGCGCCGCCGGGAATAAAGCTTCCCTTTGATCGTTGCAGAGGAGGATCGCCCCTTTCAGGTCTTGGGCGCCGTCAAAAACCTCTGCGGTACAACTGAATTCACAAAAGCAAATTGAAGCATGTATTTGGATTGCTGGGCTGTTATGTGCATCGTGGTAGGGGTGACTTTAGGGTACCTTTTAACCCTCTTTAGTTCAAGCAAATGACTAGTTTTTCATTTCTTTGAACTAAAAAGAGTTAAGGGTACGCTAAGGAAATCACTAATTTGCACCCCCTACGTTGCAATATTCATGGTGGATATTGCTGAGGTCGTTAGAGTTTATTTTCTTACGATCGTAAACATCCAAAATCTCCGAAACTGCTCCTGGATGATGAGCTCTTCTTCCCTTGGTAATAGAGAGATTGTCCCTGCAGAATAACCAGCGTAGCACACACATTATATACTCGCTTATAATTTTGATGGAGAGTGGTTGCGTTACCGTTACATCCACATACCACTATTTGTTGCTTGTTTCCCAACGTGATCACTGTATCGAACGGGCGATCGATGTTGGTCGCCGCGACGGTGATGGCCCACGGCGAGGTGTCCCTGATGGTCTGCATATGCGGCCCAGCGTTGCCAGCGGTGTGCACCATGACGATCCCCTTCAGGACCGCATGTAGTGTACCGTATGAATTCTCGCTCATTTCCAGGGACAATGACAGAACGTCCACCCCGTCATGGATGGCGTCGTCGATGGCGGCTAGCACGGCCGGCGTGGGGCAGTGGCCCTCCTTGCTCCAGCAGGACTTGTACACTGCGATGCGAGCGTGTGGCGCGCCTCCCCGTGCGACCCCCGCGGCAATGCCATGGAAGCTGGCAGCTTCCTGCCCCACAGCCGAGCCAGCCGCGGTGGAGGCCGTGTGTGTGCCGTGGCCGGCATGGTCCCGTGGCGAGAGTGGTTCTCCTTCGAAGTATTCTTTGGGGACCCCGGCGGTGTAGAACCGTGCGCCAATGATCTTTCGGCTGCAGTTGTTGCTGCCCCAGTCTGGCCCAACCTGGCATTTTCCTTTCCACCTTGATGGCACGGGCCCGTACCCTTGGTCGCTGAAGCTTCTCGACTCCGGCCAGATCCCTGATTCGATTGATCAGTTATTAGTTGGTTGCGTGCTGCCGGATTCGTTCAAGAAAGCTGAAGTGATTCCACTTTAACATAATGTATACTTACCGGTGTCAACCACACCGATGATTATATCCTCTCCGTAGTTGCTTGCCTGGAGTAGCTCACTGGCCGGCGTATGGGAGGACGGGTAGTTGAGCCCAAGAAAGTCCCAGCTCCGTGTGGTGGTGGTCCTGTATGTTTTGCTCGGTTCAACACTGATGACTCCCGGAAACTCTGCACAACATCACACAGTTCATACCAAAAAATGAGTTAATTTTTAAAGCTGTAAATTGTTCTTTCAAATATTTACATTGGAAGCTTGGGGAAATAGTATATATATTTGTCTCAAAAGCATTCTTCGAGTGTTTTTTGTTTGTTTCATCTTGTGTTCCAATATAAAAAGGGGACCTATTTAGGAACTAGAGGTGGTAGTTAATTAGTACTATCTTGCAAGCAAAATTGAGATGATGACAATCGATGGACCTGCAAGCCTTGTTGCTTGGTCCGCGGTGAGCATGGCGGCAAAGCCCGAGAAACCATGCTTGTAGTTGTAGACCATGGAGGCCGAAGCATCCTCCTTGCTACACATGTTCAAAGTAGTAGAACAAATTAAAGGCCATTTAATTTCGTTCTGCAAACCTTGCTAGTAAGTTACTTTAATTAGCTAGGGACGAGCTGAAGAACAACCTTGCTAGTAATTAGTTACGCACCTTTGGAGAAGAGTGGTGAGCATGTCATGGTGCGAGGCGACGACCTCGTCCGGGTGCCCGTGCTTCACGTCGCCTAGGTAAGCTACATAAACCTGAAGAAGCAGATATGCATGGTTATTTAGTAAGCTAACTCGGAGCACGTAAGCAAGAGTTGTGCGTGCATAAAATTTAATTACGTGCCTTGCGAGACTCTCCTCCGTGTGCTCTGGATAACACCATGGAAAAGCAAAGCAGCGGTAGGAGCACCAAAGCAGCCACCCGTGCGTGCTGCGAGGAAGAGGAAGAAGAGCACATCTGCAATCCCATATCGTTTCACCTAGCTAGTGCTAGTGGAGTGGAGGCGTACTACGTACTTGCTTAATTAGTGTGGCCGTATGCAGGGCGCTGGCTAGCTCGTATTTATAGATGGATGCCGCAGGCGCGGTGGATGGAGGCCCCGACCACGCTCATCAAGTTTATCAAGTTTGAATTTGACCAAATTTTATATGCAAACTAAAAAAAAACGGAAGGAGTACATTTTTCCGTTGATATACAATGAAATATGAACATACACTTTGAAACAGGGGAAAAGTCAAACAAAACATTATGGAACAAGATAAATTTTGACAACAACTAAAATAAGTAACACGGGGGTCAAAGCAATCACCGACGGTGGATCTATATCCTGTGCACGGTTGAAAAAATCACTCTCATGCGGTACTGCCTATGGTTCTACTCATCTAAGAAAGAGAATGGGTGAAGTGTACATAGCTGAGTATGCATCATATTATCACATACAAACAATTTAAATTCAACATTATTATTTTAGAAAATATTCATGATTGGTTTATGCTGTCAGGAAACTTAACTGTCAAAGTTACACACAGTCAAAAAAAAAGTGGTATCCAGGTAGGGAGGTGACGTTTCCTCACTGTTTCACCTTAGGGCATGATCAACGATTCAGTTTGGACAGTTGTCCCATAGTTCTACATCGGATGGATGCTGCCGTCAGGGAGATTGGTCAAAACAAAGCTATGGCTTGCAAAGGCTTGGTATAACATGCAGAGTAGTAGATGCGATGTTTCTTAACTCGGACTCAAATGAGCTCGGATGAACAGTATAATCTGAAAAAAATGTAAACTATTTAAAAATTAGTTTTTTTTATTGCTTATAAAGTTCCATATGAAACGACATTCATGGAAGTAGTGACATTCATCTCCGTCTCACAAGGGCGGCCAGCCTTCAGGGCCGCCTCCTGTCAAGGTGCCTCCGCGGAACCCTAACGCCACGGCCGCACTGGACCCTCAGCAGCGTTACGCCGGATTCGGCCGCTCGGCTGGGCCGCTGCAGGCGGGAGGCTCGGCTATCGCGGTCGGGCAGGCCGCCTTGCCCCCAGTTTCCTCGGGGCCGTTTGCCTTCGGAGTGCCCCTGCAGCAGGCAGTTGTACCTTCGTCCAGTCGCCCGAAGAAGAAAAAGAGAAAGAGTAACATGGTTCGTTCTCCGCCGGCCACAAGGCCTTTGACCTTCGCTCCGCCTTCGAGCGCCACACCTGTGCCGCCTATGCAGCCCAACCCCGTTGCGGCGGCGTCTCAGGCGGACACTTCCGAGCTGGGTCGTGTAGCAAAGAAAGCAAATTTGTGGTGTTATAAGTGCAGGAATGATGATCATCTCTCAAAAGATTGCACCATTACGCACTACTGTTATATTTGTAATAACTATAAGCACCCTCTGCATCGTTGTTCTGTGTTGAAGTAGCCGAAGCCAATGGCATCTTTCGGGGGTGTTGGTCTTAATGAGGCTATGTTTGTGCACCTGCCGGACTCGGTTTTCAGGGAACACCTTGCACCACCATCCTCACCGACTGGTCTGCTAAAGATATCTGGAGGTTCGGTCACATCTGCTGTTGTGGAGACTGAGATTGCAAAAATTTCCTCGGTCCTAACTCCTTGGAAGTGGGAGGCCGTTCCCCATGGCAATGATGCATTCCTGGTTGCTTTCCCATCTATGGAGGTTCTAGAAAGAGTTGCTGCTTTTGAGTTCAAAGTCAAGTCTCATGATGTGGTAATTGCTATCAGTGAATGGAAATCAGAATCAGATGTCAGACCATCTTATAATCCGCTAAAGCCAGTTTGGGTACATGTAACTGGTGTTTCACCGCCACTTCGTCACTTTCTTGGTTTGTGGGCAGTGGGATCCGTCATCGGTGCTACTCAGGATGTTGACTTGGTATGCTTGCGCCGTCGTGGCATTGTGCGCATCCAGGTGGCGGTTCTGAATTTAAACATGTTTAAAAAAGAAGATGGTGCAGGTCTTGCCTCGGTCTCGGCTGGGGTTTATGTCAAGCTTAACGGGTACAATCTTCGGTTCGTGCTTGAGGAGGACGATTTCATACCCGAAGATGATTTCATCCCTCGCATTTGGGAGCATGATGATGACAGTCCAGAGCACGGGGCTAACCGAGATGATTTCACCCGTGGATGCTTCTTCAGCTCCTGCTCCGGTTGCCGTGGTTCCTCTCGGTCCATTAGCGGATTGTCCGAGTGGCTCGGCCCCGGCACCCGTGGCGATCGTGCCGGTGGGACCTGCGGCACGTCCCTCTTCACCGACCTTAGGGATGATGGGGAATGCGACAGAAAACAAAAAATTTCTGACCTACGCACCAGCCCAGGACCACTATGGAGACTGCATACATGGTTTGATCTTTTTCGTTACCGACTCGTAGCACAGCGGGAAGTAGAGTCGATGACGATCGGCGGTGCAGATCCCCGCAGTTAGGATTTACAACCTCCCAACCGCGAGGATGTATACCCTCATCTGCTCCTCAGACATCCCTCCGGGAGGCGGTCGAACAGCCCCCCGGACGGTGTCGCGGACAGCCCTTCGGGAGGACCTTCGAAACTCGAACGGTCACTCGAACAGCCCTTCGGGAGGACCTTCGAAACTCGGACGGTCACACGGACAGCCCTTCGGGAGGCACTCACGAACTAAGACCGAAACTACGATCTCTCTACAGAGTTGCACACATACGGTGTCATCTATCCGGCAGGGCTTCGCCGTCCAGAACTAGTTCCTGCCAGAACCCAGACAGCCTTACGGCTCTACGAAACTCTTTTCGTGGGAGGGAGAGAAGAAGCCAGATAATGCATGGCATGTGTATGAGAGCAAGGGATGAGTGTGGAGGGCTGCCCCTCCACCTCTATTTATAGGAAATCCCAAGGGGGTAGGGTAGTTTCACAAAAAACCCAAAATGCACATGAATGAAGTCCTTCCACAAGGACCTAGGAGTGAAACCAAGGAACAAGAGGGTCCCCAAGGGGGGATACCCCATGTGGCCGGCCACACCCCCATGAGGGGCCCAAAAAATGGCTCATATCCATCCATGTCATCCCCAAGATCTTTTGGAGCAAAGCCCCAAAAGGTGGCTTTCCATAAAGTAACCATAAAGCTGATTTTCACTATTCACGACGACATTTTTCAGCGTCTGATCGAACTGAAAATATTTATGTGGGCTAAGAACATTTCCAGTACCCACTAAAATGATTTTCAACGCATTCCGAAACAATTCCGGTTTTAGTGATTTTCATCTGCGAAACGCATCTGAAGTGGCTCCGGCAGCTCCGGAACATTTCCGGTTTTTATCTCAGAAAATTCCAAAAAGCTTTCAGAATGATTCTGGCATCCTCCAAGAATTATCAGGCATGTGCCGAAACCAATTTGACTTAATGGTGTATCCCGAAACAACTTTTCGCATCGAAACTTATCCGATGACCTCTCTCTGCGGTACGATTCCGCTGTCCGAAACTTTTCGGTGTCCGAAACTTTTTCGGTGATTTTCTCTCAGACTCCCTGTCTAGTATTCAGCAGATAGATGACCCTTAAGCGTGTGACCCTATAGGTTCGGTGAAGTATAGACATGACCCGGAACCCCTTCCGATCAATGATCAACATCGGAGCCGTGGACACCCATATTGACCCCTATACCCACACGAATAAATATTCGAGTGAACCTCCAGTTGCCGTGTGCTATTCCTGTTGCTTCGCGATATGTTACAAATACCCGAGGTGAGACATGTTGGCATTCCCGTGGATCAACAACTTGTCCACTATGCTAGTTACCTCGTTACCGGTATTGTTCTCTTTTCTCGTTATCGTGTTCCGGCATCCGCGTGATCAAATCACAAAGTGTCTGGCCAGACGATGATGGATACCGTAACACCGAGAGGGCCCAGAGATATCTCTCCATCGTCGGAGGAGCAAATCCCAATCTTGAGCTATCAAGTTACTTGACACACTTTTTCATGAACCCATAAGCCGCCGTAATAGCCACCCATTTACGGATGACGTTTAACAAACCCCAAAGTTCATGAAGCAAGCATGAAGAAACTCGGTACTCTCATGGTCTAAGGAATCATGCAAACGTTAACCATCTCTGTGTTATGTACTAATAAACTTGTGACGAATGAATCTCATAGCATAACATCAATCCGGGTCGATTCAACACAAATGTTCTCTTAACATTTTGCCCTCAAAGTTGCTGGCATAGACATGCCCATGACCAGGAAAACAGAATCATCATGCAACACTTGAGCTAGTCTTAGAGGCTAGACTAGGAATACTTCTTACCGTTTATTATTCCACACGTGCATTTGAGTCTTCTCCGAGCCTCGTGGATATTGTAGACTCGAGAATCATTGCAGTTATAGCATGGAACATAAACATAATTATGAACTCGGAGATAAATAATATCATTTATTATTGCCTCTAGGGCATATCTCCTACAAGGGACAGATCGGTGCTCGCCGATTTTGCAGCAACCAACACCAACGGCTCGACCGAAGACACCGATGGGTACTATGTCTGGAGGGCTGGCTTCGCCGCTTCGGCGTAGTAACCGTCATGCCGTCTCCGCGGATGGTTCCTCTTCGACAGATGAACATTCACTAGCTAAGGCAATGCGACGACAAGCCTCGAGGAATTTGGACTCCACGCCAGGTTATTTTCCGTTGTACGCAATCACTTCATACGTGGTCTATGCTACAACGATCGGAGCACCAATCGCTGTTCAAGGCGGTGTGTACGCGGTTGAAGCAGGTGGCTACGGAGGTTTTTTCCCAACATGGGTGGCAGCATAACCTCCGGATCGATCCACCACCACCTTCGACATAGGCATAGTGTCGGTCTATAGGACTTTACTGTTGCCGATATGTCGGTTTATATTTCATGTTTTTTGTCAGACTTTTGGATTTGGCTGTGTGCATCTCACTTATGCAGAGGCCGGGTGTTACTCATAATGTTTTGTATCCCCTTGATGCTACATTCTGAGATAATAAAATCGCCCTTTATCGAAAAAGCTATTTACGAAAGAAGTTTGGAGTGCTGATTTTGTTTCTTTCACAACTTCCATTAATTTCATTCCATGGCGAAGCTCTGCAAACACTCAAAACATTTATCAAAGTTTGCCAATAAAACAATTCAAATTTTCTTTTCAGATTTTACTGTTGTGAGCAGAAGAGGACTTTCAGCAGAGGAGTTTCTTCAGGTAACAGGTGTGATCCTCCAGGAAAGGAAAATAAGAGAGAAAGTTGGCTGTGGTAAAAAAAAAACTAGCTACATGCAAGTGAAGTTGATGGATGGAGAGCCACGGTGAGCCGGGGTAGCGGCGGATCTCGGGTGAGATGGTGTCTAGGTCTCGGAAGCCAGGGCTGCGGCCCTGGGGTGGTGGTTGCGCAGTGCTCTTGGGCCGAGCCCGTGGCTTGGTGCTGCCCGGTGGCCATGGACATGTGGGCGGCGTGGTAGCCGGGTGTGGCGATCGGTGGCGGTGAGTGTTGTTCGGGGTGAAAACCTGTTCTATCTTCGGACGGACCGGTGGCGGCGAATCCCTTCTTGAAGGCGTCATCGCGGCTCTCACTGCCCTTCGTGCGGCTCCAGGGGAAACTCTGATCCTCGGATCGGGCGGTGGCGGCGCTCTTGTGTCGTATCCTTCCTGAAGGCGCCGTCTTGGAGCGCACGGTTCGTCGTATGCGGCTTCGTCTCTTCACGATAGTGCTAGGGGTGATATTGCTGTGCTCAGCACCTATGTATCCTGCGTTGGGTGTGTGCGTGTGTTGTGGTGGCGTGCGTTTGTACCGGGTGATTTGTGCTTTATATATAAAACGGGACGGAGGGAGAGTCACGGTGAGCCACTTGTGTTATTTAATTTTTGCAATGCATGTTGGAGTGATGGGGCAGTAGCATGGTGAGCTATGGTCTATGGAGGCGATACCATCTTGCTGCATCATTGATCCACGAAGTTCTCCTCCTGTTTGCTTCTCTTGGCTCCAGAAAGCGGGTCCGTTGACTCTCAAACGTCTGTCTTCTCGGCTAGACCGAAGTGTGCTCCAGGCGCCTGGTACAAACCACCACGTCCGTAATACGAGTCCCGTTTGCAGGAATTCGAACAAGTGAATACGAGTCTCGTTAGATGGCAAACAATGTCCGGACACGTTGGTCCGGACGTTTGCGGCCGTTTTGAAGGTACGTTGGCTCTCTGGTTCTAGTACATGCATCACGCTTTTTTTAACACTGCATACATCATGCTTCCGTACGTCATGCCTACAACATGCCCGTCACATAGTATGAGATTCCTACAATTCAGAAACCAGGAGAAACACACATGCATATGCATGCGCTGTTGCAACTAGCTAGCATTATTAGGTTCACAAATGGTGGGAACCACGAGCCACCATCGCCAGCGACTGGAAATATTTCACACAAAAGAAGACAACAGGAGTACCGTGAGCGTGAGATGGACGAGCACCGGCGTACTCACCGCTCGTTTAGCATATCCCTTTTCTTATGCTGAGTCTTGATATGCTGATAAGGCTGGGGTTAAAGCCTAGCTAGCAGCAGGCAACAAGTTGTGTTCAGCTATGTGGCTTCACTCACACTGCCTTCCTTCATAGTTGAATGTCCACCTCGTCTCTTCTTCGGCAGGCTGTGTCGGTGGTGAGTGGTGACACCGCCCACTCACGGTGTCGGTGGCGGTGTCACTTTTCTGATCGATGCAACATAGTCCCTTCATTCCACAATATAAGATCGTTTTTCAAGCTCTTGTTAGTTTGGAAAACAATCTTATATTGTGGGAGGGAGGAAGTATATAGTAGAGCGCACCTGTTCGGAAAACACAGAAATCATGATGTGCCAGCGCACTGAATCTGTCGAGCTCATCCAATGGGATGGCCCACCGGCGAGGCCTTGCTAGCTAGTTTGATGATTATGTCGTATATATAGTACTACACGGTAGTGGACTTGCCTTTCTTCCAGCAACAATGGCCTATCAGAACTGTACGATGTTCTTTGTCTGGGACGTCTCAACTAACAAATAAAGCTAGCAACGACCTCAGTGATGTGATGCTGAAAGCACACGTGGCCAGAGATTCCAGGCATTTGAGTCCGTGGACCCACTAACCAGCCAAAATGTCTATTCCCTCGGCACAAGCGTGCACGCAGAATAGTGTCACCACCATGAAAATTATGTCATTAAAGTGAGGGCCCTCAAGCGATAAGTTGTGGTAGCCTGGAAGAGGAGGAGGCGATGCGGCCAATTAGGCCTTTGATCAATTGGGAGCTGATATGTTTCTGTTTTCCGAAGTCTCGAGATCATCTGTTTTTCCAAAGTGAATTTGCGGCCATTTGCTGGAACTATGTATGTCTAAATTGGAATTCACTACCAGCATGCATTGAGGACCAACTTGCAAATCTGAAGACAATGATGGTTCTTTCTTTTTCTATGGATATCCATATCATCATTCTAATTGCCTGGTCCATTTGGAATACCATAAATGATAGAGGTATAGCTCCAAATCTTTATGCCCGCACGAAGAAATTGAAAGAAGAGCTCCAATGGCTAGTTCACGGAGCAAAACGAAAGGCTTACGCTGCTTTGCCTGACTGGGTTCAGGCTTTCAAAGAAGTTGGGGTCCTTCATACCCCTCTTGTTCCTGTTGCCGTACCTTTGTATAGTTTGTTTTTAGTTTAGCGTAGCCTAGCCGAGCTTTTCTTTGTTTCCTTTTGCTTTTGATTTGTATAAACTTTGAAAATGTATAAATATACACTCACAGTTTCGGGGTAAAATAAAATTGGAGACACAAAACAGGGGTCACGCCCCGCTTTATATTATAAAGCCAATAGGCCGAATAAGGGTATAGTGTTGAGGAAATCCTCAAAAGCTCATCAAAAAAGAAAAATACGACAAAATACACCAAAGACGCAAAACACACATGAGTTCAGGAGCAAACGCTGCTAGAGCGACGCCCAGGAGAAGCGCAGGGGGTTCGCCACCATAACCGATGGTCACGCACACTCAATGATGACGCCCCCAAGAAGTTAACGACGCCATGCACCGCCACCGTCGCGAATGCCGAAGCAGACGAAGGTTTTCACCCAAAGTGCCGAAGGGAAAGGAGAGGACCTGCGCGGTGCCCCAAGGGGACTGTGACACCTGCATGCATCACCTCCGCCAACGCCGAAACACAAAGGCTTCGCTCGGCCCCTCCACGACTGCATCGCGGGAACATTCCACAGACCCACCCTGGCGGGAGCCCAACATGACAGGATGGGAACTTCAGATCCAGATCAGGGCTAGGACATCACCGTCGGCGACAACTTTGTCTGGACCACCAGCAACCACGCACCCCGCCAACGAGTTGGCAGAAGCACACCATGTACACATGCCTCAATGCTTCTTGTCAGCCAGCCAGCCGCGAGGCTCGCCTTCGAGGGTCACCGCCCCGACATCCATGGCCCCGAATCATCCCATGTCCTAGGCTTGCAAACACCAACCACCAAAGAAACAAACGGGGAGTCATCTCCTTCCCCAACCTTGGATAGCCCCCAGGCATGTGCCCACCCGAAGTCAGTAAGATCTGAGTACCACCGGCCACCCCTGCCCCGGTGGACTAGGGACCAGCTCCTTGGTAGCCCACAACCACGAAACTGGAGGAGGAGGTGGATCTACATCCCGCTGGCGACGAATCCACCGCCCTTAGTGACGGTGTCCTGAATTAGGGGGTACTCACCAAGTTGCCTTTTGGCCAGGTGGGTCGGGCCGAGGACCCACATGGTGGTTCACTGATGGGCCACTTTGGGCAGCCCATGAACATCTACAAGGAGTCTTGACGTACAAGACAAGACAAGGACCCCATATCTGTGGAGGACTCCTCTCCATAGACGTAGCCGACTATGACTCCTGTTATTCTAGACCTATGGGTAACCCAAATGGTCCAGCAAACTAAGATGATGAGTCCCATGAAGAAAGGATCCTGAAGGCGTTCTCTCGAATTCAGGAGCTACTGCTGTATCGCACTAGCAGAAAAAGGCCCATTTATTCCGGTTTATAAGGCCCATTTGTCCCTATTCGGGAACCAGGAACTAAAGGGTCGGTACTAAAGCCCAGTACCTTTAGTCCCGGTTCTTATACGAACCGGGACAGATCGGTCATTGCACTAGTGAGCAAGAGGGGCAGATATAGTTCCACAGGCTCGCGCAACAAGTGATCTTTGTTTCCAACGCATAAGTACAGTCCTGGATGAAGAAGTTCTTGCGCTGAAGAAGTTCCCTGGTGTGTTTAGTCTGTTGTTTAGAACAAGCCAAAAGAAAATATCCCATGATTATCTTGTATGCTTTAGACACATTGCCTAGTATGCATTGTGACACTCGAATATATATACTCATAAAATATAGACCAGATTCGTCGATCCCAATCATATAAGTCACACCCCGTCCAAGTACGTCCCATGTACGAAAATTGTGACATGCAGCATGTCGGATACTCCTTAATTAGTAGCGTAGCATCGTATGAGATTCTTACAATCTGAAAACCTGAAAAAAAAAATACACGTGCGCTGATGCATCTAGAATCTGAAAACCAGGAAAAATACACATGCGCTGATGCATCTAGCATTATTATTAGGTTCACAAATGGTGGGAATCACCGGCCACCATCGAAAATACCACACAAAGAAAGAAGACAGCAGCAGCAGCAGCAACAGCGACGTGGGGGCCGGTGAGATTGACGGGCACCAGCGTGCTCACCTCTCGTTAAGCATGTCCCTTTTCTTATGTTGATACGGCTGGGGTTAAAGCCTAGCTAGCAAGCGGGAGGCAATAAGCTGTGTTCCCCATGTGGGCTCACTCACACTGCCTTCCTCCATAGTTGAGTCTCCACCTCGTCTCGTCTCCAGCCGGCCGAGCCGGTGCTCTGGTGACACGCCGTCAAACTCTTGTTGTCGGTGGCGCTGTCACTTTTCTGGTCGATGAGCCCTCACGCGCACATATATACTAACGCAGCATCTGTTGGAAGAACACAGAAATCATCATCATGTGCCAGCGCACCGAATCAGAGGTTATGCCATATCATGGTAATCCCTTCGTCTCGAATTACTTGTCGCAGAAATAGATGTATCTAGACAGTAGCGGAGCTAGATCAGACCACGTCCCAGGCAGGCTATATGGCCACAGTGTTATGCAGTGTGCTATAGTGGGCATTTTGCTATAGTCAACAAAGACAATCGTCACCACGCCCCAGACCAAGGCCCTAGCTGCCTGGGACCTAGACCCACCTTTGTATCTAGACGTATTTTTAGTTCTAAATACATTCATTTCAGCCACAAGTAATTCGGGATGAAGAAAGCATATGGTAGTGGACTTGTGTTTCTTCTAGCAACAATGATCTATCGGAACTGTACGATGTTCTCCAACTCGGACGTCTCAACTAACCACTAAAGCTAGCAACTATCTGGGTGATGTGATGCTGGAAGAACACGTGGCATTCGAGTCTGTCCATCCACTAACCAGCCATAACGTATATTCCCTCCCCACACGGGTGCACGCACAGCAGTGTCACCACCATGACAATTATGCAATTAAGGTGAGGGGCCTCAAGGAATCGGCTGTGGCAGCCAGGACACGGAGGAGGCGATGCCGTCAATGCGGTCTTTGATCAAGAGGAGCTGATGTTTCTGTTTTTCGAATTTTATCATGGGTGACTAGATTTAGTACACTGAACTATGTTGTTTTGACCCTGATGCATAAGAGTGTAGAGGCTGATAGGATTCAAATGTACAAACCTATTTGTCCTTTGAATGTGTTGATTAAAATTTATAACAATGTAAGTAATAGAGAGCCATTAGTGTGACCGACAAAATTATCTTTCTAGTACAGACAACTGTCAAAAAGGGTAGGTTTATTCTTGATGTAGGAGTGATTTTCCATGAGGTTTTGCATGAAATAGTTAAAAGAACTAAAGATGATTGACTGTTTAAAGTATATTTTGAAAAGTCCTACGACAGATCAACTGGGTTTTCCTGAAACAAATAATGGAGATGAAAGATTTCCTTCTAAATTTATCACTTGGCTTATGAGTTCTATAGAATGGGGACATGTAGCAGTTAAGGTGAATGATATGGTAGGCCTTCTTTTTCAATGCCAAAAAAGGGTTGACGTAGGGAGATCTTGTCCACCGTGTTTCGCAACTTACCTACGAGCAATATGGTAGTCGTGCATAGATTTATTTGGTTGGAGGACGTAACCTTGGGTTGCCGAACGAACATATGACATAAATTTTACCCATTGTAAGGAAGTCGGCCGTCCTGGAGTGGGCCCTCCGACGCCGCACGTACATGGGCAAATACGGCCCAAAATATAGTACGCGCGACACGGGAATACGATCGAACCACTTCCCCTTCACATGTCTCTCACCAATATGCATAGGGCCAGTGAGCAGGCCGATACTGGCCCGCATTGGATGGCTAAGCATGTCCGGACCGCACAGCCCGAACAGTTGCCGCCAATTTGAGGGTCTGCTTTTGAGATGTCCTTATCCAGCGTCCAATGCCCAATTCAATATAGTGTTGTATAAACTACATAAATCTTTTACTGAATATCTTGCTGACCTATACATGCATGCATGTCTGCAGTGCTTTAAAATTCTCTTCCAGAGTAATGTTTGTCTATTGTTATGTTATATCATTGGGATTTGAGAAGTACAAATCTAAACCTCAAGATAGCATTGGAGCAATATTGCAAGAGATTTATTTACAGATGGGCTATTGATTACTTGACCAGTCCCCTTGTCGTCCAATATGATGTCCCAGGAACTGAGGAATAGAAGAATATGAAAGTGCTTGAATGTTAGATCATTCAAAACATATAAGGATTAGACCATTCTTTTGGGAATTTCATCTTGTCTTGCATATCTAATTGCATAACACCTAAAAAATGTTGATATATAGTACTTAAAAATGTATTTTTTTACATACTCCCATTTTATTGCGCTAGAAAACAATTCATATCGCATTGCAGATGATCAAGATATCTATAACATGATCTAGCAAGGATATGAGTCTCCTTCCTTCCAAAGCTCTGATATATTTCTGTTAGACAGCGTTCTAAAGTGTAAATAATTTATTTAGATATGATTATGCAACAGATGGTCTACTTGCTATGTGGATGCTAGTTCACTTCTGTAACACCAACAAATGAAAAATATATTTACCATATTAGAAAAAATTAATGTTGACATACCCCTATTGATTGCGCCAGAAACATATTCGTATCATGCCCGCCGCAGGTGAACAAGACAGTGATGGCACAGTCTAGCAAGGTTAAAAGTCCCTTGGCATGTTCTTCCTTCCAAAAATCTGATATATTTGGGTTAGCCAACACTCCAAAGAATTAATGGAGTGCATATAGTAAAGTCGTTGAAGTCAAACTAACATCCACATTTTATTTATTATGTAGGATTAATGGACTAGTGACAGTCTAAATGTTATGTGGATGTTGACTTCATCTTTACTATATTTGAAATCAAATTTATGTACACTTGGCATAGCCAAAGATTACGGTGACTAGATATGTTTGCTCTGTTCTGATTGTGCAGACGATGCATGGATTTATTGCCAGTCTTTTGGCATCGATTTTCAGCTGCTACCTGAACTTCTAATTGAAGACCTTGAGGTCAGGGGGCTATTCAACCATCAAACTAACGTTTTCATATTTTTTCTGTATTTACATGTTTGATACATAGATTGGTCGATTGTACACATCCTATATGCAGAAGTTATTTCTTCAAGTGATTGTAACTCTTAGTTAAGCCTGTTAGTGATGAGGACATAAATTTATCTCTATAATACAAGAAATATGGTTGGCTGCTGCCCATCTACTTACACATAAACATGAAAAGTATGCTATAGTTTTTCAGTGTGTCTTGTAGATAAGAACGGGAGTGTTTGTCCGGAGCCATAGAGAGACAGAGACACGGTGGTGTCAACTTTACCGTGAACATTAGCACGGCTAGGTATGTACCCATTTTATGCCAAGCTTTCAAAATATAACCGATCTGGTTAAGACACTCTGTCGGCTTAACTCTCTCCACACATTATCTATGGTGTCACAAATGTCTAACTTTTTTCCTAGGCCAATGTCAGTTCTCAGCAGTCATGATCCATAGCATGCTTAATTTTCTATTGCAGAATTGTCTTGAGGTTCTTAAGATAGTTTGTCAAAATATTGAAATAATTTTAAATTTAATACTAGATTTTTTTTTTACAAGGTAGAAGATATGTGTGGATGAGTCACTTGCTCCTATTTGTAAAATATATCAAAGATTATAAGTTTGTCATACAAGGCTTTCAAAAAAATGCACGCATACTTAAATGCAAATATAGGTCTGGAAAGTGAGTTATAGGCTTATAGCTATGTAGTGTGCAAACAAAGGTCACAGAATTAATGGGCATGTAACAACGGGATTTAACATTTCAGAATTCTTCCACACCATCAACATTTTGAGTAGTTGTCATATAGGTCATAACTTTGTAAAAGAAACTATTGAGACGTCGCCCGTGCATTTGCGCGGGCCACTCTCCTAGTTTTTAATAAATTTTTGAACAATCTTATGTACAAAAGGGAATAAAAGAAAACAGAAAGGAAACTGCAGCAGGATTAAAGTTACAACAAGGGTCCCGCGGGTCTTTGTAGTGCTTCCTTGAACTTGCACCGACAGGCATACAAGCTTGGATCAATACCTTTAAAGATGTGATCATTGCGGGTAACCCAAATGCCCCAGCAAACTAAGATGGTGATCTCCATGAAGAAAAGAACCTGAAGGTGTTCTCTCAAGTTACGCAGTTACTGGTGTATCGGTCCTTGCACTAGTGACCAAGAGGGGCAAATATAGTTCCAACAGGCTTGCGAAAAATTACAACAGAAAAACAAGTGATCTCTGGTCTCCAGCGCATAAGTTCACGATGATGCAGAGGCCAGGGGTTTAACCTTCTTTCCGGAAAAAAAAAATACGGTCCTGGATGAAGAAGTTCCCTTGTGTGCTTAGTCTGTTATTCAGGACAAACCAAAAGAAAATCTCCCATGATTGTATTGTATACTTTAGACACATTGCCTAGTATATGTGTATTGTGGCACTTGAACATATACTCACAAAATAAATGCGAGGTTCATCGATCTATTCGTATATGCCGCACCCCGTCCCAGTCGTCCGCGTACGCAAATTATAAAAGTTGGCATGGGGCATGTCGGATACTCCTTAATTAGGACTGTAGCGTATGAGATTCTTACAATCTGAAAACCAGGAAGAATGCACATGCGCTGATGCATCTAGCATTATTAGGTTCACAAATTGTGGGAACCACCGGCCACCATCGAAAATATCACGCAAAGAAAGAAGGCGGCAGCAGCAGCAGCACCGTGAGGTTGAGATTGACGAGCACCGGCGTGCTCACTATTTGTTAGGCCCATGTCCCTTTTCTTAGGCCGATGATACTGCTGGGGTTAAAGCCTAGCTGGCTAGCGGCAGGCAAGAAGCTGTGTTCCCCCGTGCGGGCTCATTCACAGTTTCACACTGCCTTGCTTCATACTCCCTCCGTCCCGTAATATAAAAGCGTTTTTGACACTACACTAGTGTAAAAAACGCTCTTATATTATGGGACGGAGGGAGTAGTTGAGTCTCCACCTTGATCGTCTCGTCTCCGGCAGCCGTCCCGCGTCGGTGCTGACACCGCACCGTCCCACTCTCGGTGTCGGTGGTGCTGTCACTTTTCTGGTCGCCCTCGCGTGCACATATATACTTGTACGCACCTGTTCGGAGAACACATAAATCATCATCATGTGCCTGCTAGGCTGACGGTTATGTCGTATAGTACTCATAGTATATGGTAGTGGACTTGCCTTTCTTCCGGCAAGCAACAATGGCCTATCAGAACTGTACGATGTTCTTCAACTTGGACGTCTCAACTAACAACTAAAGCTTGCAAGGACCTGAGCGATGCGATGCTCAAACCACACATGCCCAGAGATTCCAGGCTTTTGAGTCCATCAATCCACTGACACATCCACTAACCAGCCAAAATGTATATTCCCTCAGCACAAGGGTTCACGCGCAACAGTGCCACCACCATGAGTCCATGACAATTATGTAATTAAGGTGAGGTCCCTCAGCTGATCGGTTGTGAACTTGTGATAGCACGAACGCGGTGGAGGCGATACCCTCAATGCGTCCAGCGATTTCTCCTTCAGCGTGACGGCGTGAGCAGGCCTGGGGCTCGTTCAGCATCAGAAGCTGGCCTACAATGCTCTGTGTGAGTAGGTTGTAGGCGTTCGTCAGTAGCATGAGGCAATTGATGTGGGAGTTTCATCTCTTGGCTGAAGTTTATTTATTTATTTTGTCGGGAATCCCCTGGATGAAGTTGTGTGAGGTGAATAATGTAAACTGGCTTCTAAAAAATGAAAGCGGAGAAAAGCTTTTATCTATAAAAAACACCGCAGCGTCCCAAGCCCTAGGGAACATCTTGTTTTTGCTTGTGTTCTGCACAATGAAGAATGAACAATACTTTTTGCCGCTTTTCCTTTAGCTGCCCCGCTCAACATCATTTTTTGGGCAATATTCTTCAAGCTATAGGAGACTAGGCTCGAAATCCATGACCTCCCATAGCTACAGGTCTGGTCTTACCAATAGACCAAGAAGAGACACTTATTGTTGTACTAAATGAAATATATTTGTATCGTCTTTGTCTAGTCAAATCAAATCGGTTGTCCATTAAAATGGTATACTTCCCTTAGAAAATGTTTTGAGAATTGGTTTATAGTTTTCCAATACTATCTGAAATGGTGTAAAAACCCATTGTGAGAGTAACTGCAATCACACACTTGTAGTTCAAACTATTTTTTATCAAAAGTACATTTAAAATTTTGGGGTGTAAAAATATGAACTAGTAAAAAATAATATTTATATGTGGACTTGGAAAATCCAGGGAGCCTCATAAAATTTAAGAGTTTTTTTAAACAAATATTGAACCTCATGAATCGAAACCATCTGTTTGAATCAAAACAGAAATAGGAAACGTATGGACTAAAGCCCATCTATTCTCTCCTCCTTTTCATCCTTACCCTCCACCACCAAATGGGCCAAAAACCATCTTTCCGTACCACTGCCCTTTTTTCTTTTATTTTCAGCGAACATGCCAGGACACAATAAGGGTGAAATCCTAATTAGGGGGTACCCCTTGCAAAGGTCACTTCCATCTTCTCTGGTGCTGACAAATGGTGCACTGCATGTGCACCACTTGTTGCTAACTAGGAGTTTTGCCTTTTTCGGTAAATTAATGTTTATCTCTTGAGTCGTGCGTCCAAATCACGAACTGTTTTCAGCATTGGATTTCTTGCATCGAGATTTTCAAAACTAGATACCATGTTAATAGGTTTCAACGAACTTTTTTCATGGAAAAAAACCAGAAATCATAAGAGAAAACACAGGAAACAAGAAAAAGCAAAAAAACAAGGAAAAACTGAAAACTAGAAAAAAGGAACTCAGAAGCACAGTTGTGCTTTAAAAAAAAATGAAAACACAGTTGTGCTTTTCCTACTTGAGCAGCACAGTTGTGCTTCTCATGGAAGCTCATTTTTGCTTTTTTTCTTCCTTTTTTCGAAAGCACAACCATTCTTTTCTCTTTTCAGGACGCACAGTTGTGTTTCTCGTGAAAGTACGGGTTGACCTCCCGTGAAAGCACAGCTGTGTTTTTTTCGTTTTCGGAAAGCACATTTGTGCTTCTCGTGGAAAAGCACTGGTTCTTGAAAAAAAAACACACAAAAACAAAACCTAGAGAAACCCAAGAAAAATCTAGAGAAAAACCCTGAAAACATGTGCTTAAAAGAAAACGGAATCTCGAGGGTGCGCTAGCGCCTAGCCCCTGACACATGGTGGCGGCTGGGCGCACCACTTTACGCGCTCTTAGCCCGCCAAAAGTGAATGCTATGGTACCCCCAAGGGTACCCTCTTCTTAGTTTCCACCCTAGTTTATGGGAGTTCCTATTTCGTGACATGCGCGGTGGAAAGAGAGCAATCGCGTAGGGGGTGAGCAGGTTCAGCGTTCATACTTTTGCTGACCCAACTCGCGCTCGCTCACGTTAACATTTTTTTCACGTACATTGCAGAACTCCCATGGCCGTTTTTTCCTTTCTTTTTCTGTTTTCCATTCATTTTCTATTACTCTTTCAATTTTCTTTATTTTTTCTTCCCATTTTCTATTTTAGAAAGCTTCATGATATCATAAAATGTCCACGAATACAAAAAGTATTTGAAATTTTGAATTTTTTTCGTGATTTTAGAAGTTGTTTGTGAATTCAAAAATTTGTTTTGAGTTCAAAATATAGTCATGGATTCGATAATATTCGCGAACTCAAAAAATGTTCATGGATAAAAAATGGTTTGCGAACTTCAAAAAAATTTCACAAATTCGAAAAATATTTTGAAGTTCCAAAACTATTTACGGATTTTGGAAATGTTCACAGTTTGCAAAATATGTTTGATAATTTGAAAAATTATGTGTGAAATCACGAACAAATTTTGCGGATTAAAAAATGATCACAAATCGAAAATTAATAATGAATTGTTAAAAATGTTCAAATTTAAGTGTTTCTGAATTTCATAAAATAAACATGGATTAACAAAATGCACACAAATTTCAAAAAATTGTGTATTTACAAAAAGTTTTGTATAGGTGCACTAGTTCGGATATAAGTGTAGTATGCATAGCAAGGTTGAAAAAAGTGGTAGGCGTAAGCGAACCGGTTGGCCTTTGTCTAGTGCCTAGGCGGTACCTAAGCGCCCTAGGCGCGGCCTAGGAGGTTATATAGGTTTTACTATCAGGGTGTATTTTTTATTATTATATGTGTTTTGATATTTATTTAGGGCATATACATAAGTTAACTACCAGCTGCTGCCTTTCAAAAAATGTTCATGAATTTGATAAATGTTCTGGAATTTAAAAAACTGCTTGTGGTTTGCGAAAAATCTTCACAGTTTTGAAAAATTATTTGCGAATAAAAAGATATGCCTGTGGATTAGAAAATGGTCGTGAATTTTAAAATTTCTTCTAAATTCGAAGAATATTAACAAATTTGAAAATGTTTGTTAAGTCAAAAACTGGTTGCCTATGTGAAAAATATCCTAAAATTCTTTAAAATGTTTGCAAATTAGGAAAAACAAAATTTGAGAAAACAATTGCGGATTAATACAAGCATTTTTGAAATTCTATAATCTTTCAGGGATTTATAAAATGTTCATGAATTATAAAAATATCCTTGAATTTGAAAATAAAAAATAAAAGGAAAAGAAATGGTACAAAAGGGAAATAAAAAGGCAGAAAAACCAAAAGAAAACATAGAAAAAACTTGTCTTGGAAGGTTCTAGAACCTAGGACCTGATTTTTTTTTTCTTTTTTTAGTCTAAACACACTCCACTTTATTGATTATAAAAGTTCAACAGAATAAAATGTAGATCAGGTGGATTAAGGAGCCACACATGGCGTCCTAAAGAAAGGCCTAGAGTATGTTTAGCGAGGATATGTGCCTCAAGATTACAAAACTGGAAAGGCCATCTATTGGAAAATTCTACTTGGGCCGGCCTATATCTGCATGTCTGACTGCTCGGGTGTGCGTTTGCTCGAGAAA
Source organism: Triticum aestivum (assembly GCF_018294505.1). Taxonomy (NCBI): domain Eukaryota; kingdom Viridiplantae; phylum Streptophyta; class Magnoliopsida; order Poales; family Poaceae; genus Triticum; species Triticum aestivum. The sequence continues at coordinate 476,428,786 of NC_057796.1, forward strand.
CGTTAACCGAGAGCAAGTAGTTAACGAACGCTCCTTCGAGAGCCTGGTAATGATCAGCGCCACTTGGCGGGCTCTCAGCCGCGCTCCCTCCGGATTTTGTTTTTTTTTCGTACGCGTTTTCGGCTTTTTAAACGGTTCTTTTCAACATGTTGGTTTTCCACCAGTCTTCCTTAATTTTTGGATCAAAAAAAAGTTGCGCGAAAAAACGCGTTTTCTTTTTTTTTTCCTTTCGCGAGTCACGGTTTTGCTTCCGCTAGAGGCACGATTTTGCTTTCGCGAGAGTCACGGCCGTCCCTCTCGGAAACGGAAAAAACGCGTTTTCTATTTTTTTTCTTTAGCGAGAGGCACGGTTGTGCTTTCGCGAGAGGCAGCGCCGTGCCTCTCGGAAACAGAAAAAAACATGTTTTCTGTATTTCTTTCGTCCGAAAGAGGCACGATTTTGCTTCTTCGAGAGGCACGGTTGTGCTTTCGTGAGAGGCACGGCCGTGCCTCTCGGAAACGAAAAAAATGTGTTTTCTATTTTATTTTTCTTTCGCAAGAGGCACGGTTTTGCTTTCGCGGAAGGCGTGGTTGTGCTTTCGCGGAGGCACGGCCGTGCCTCCTCGGAAACGGAAAAAACACGTTTTCTCTTTTTTTTTCCCCTTTCGCGAGAGGCACGGGCATGCCTCTTTCGGAAAGGGGAAAAACCCGTGCTCCCGGTTTGGTTTTTTCGTCAGGTTTTTTTCATGAACAAAAAGTTCATCAAAACCTATCAACATGGGATCTAGTTTTGAAGATCTCGACGCGAGGAATCTAACGGTGAAAACGGTTCAAGATTTGGACGCACGGTTTAAGAGATAAAACGTTTTAAATAAACGAATCTACGAAAAAAAAGAAAACTCCCAAATTGCGATAAGTGGCGCACACCTGGAGAGGTGGGAATAATCTTTGCAATGAGTACTCCTTAACTAGTGACTTCGACGTTAACCTGTGCGATGAGTAGGATTCCCGCTGGTTCACCACACGGGTGCCGGTCTGAGCGTGGTTTTATCTCTCCTACTGTGCGAACTCAGCTGCTCGCCTCAAGAGCAGCAGGTAGTGGCCCAGCCCAATATAGGCTTGTTGTATTCTTTTTTTTTCAGTGCAAAGCTTTTGATTTTGAAATTGCTCTAGAATGAAGGTATTTAAATGAAAAACTAACTTTGTTTTGTTTTTGACAAATGTTCACCGTGTATTTATAAAAATATTCAGGAATGTAAAAAAAGGTTCTTGCAGTTACATTCAATAGAAATGTTTGAGGCATTCAAAACATATTCACGCATTCAAAAACTATTAACGCAATGTAAAAAAATTGTTCACACAAAATTAAAAAGGTGTTTGCACCATTCAAAAAAATGTAAGATTGAACATGATCACACATTTAGAAAATTATGTTCATGAAATTAACAGAAAATCTTGTATTTAAAAATGTACAACGTGTATCAAAAAACGTTTCCTACATGTAGGCAGAAAAGGTAGAATGTGTACTTCAAAAATATTTAATTTTTACTATAAAAATTGTATGTCTTGTATTTAAAAAATGCTTAAGGTCTGCCTAAAAATATTTCACTTGTATTCAAAAAATATTCAATGTGTATTTGAAAAATGCTTAACAAGTATCAAAAGAAATCGTCAAACTATATTTGAAAAAATGTTCCTCATTCATATAAAAAAGTTCAACGTTCATGTGCAAAATGTTCATCGTGTATATGTATGACAAGTCAAAAAAGTCAGCGAGATATAACTCTCGCAGCTATGTCTCGTTTGTAGCGTGGATGTTATACATCTTATTTGTGATTCCTACTTAGGGCTCGCCTTTAGTGCCAGCAAAGTTGGCAGGGCCCAATAAGTGCGGTATCAGAGATTTTAGTTTGCTATGTATGTGTTTTCTAGTTCGTCCCCTAGCTTTTTCTAGTTTATCGGTTTTCTGTGGGGTGAGGTAGCTTTTGTGTCGCTTTTTAGGTTCAATCTCTTTTTTGTTCTTTTTATTTCTTTATTACTTTCTTTTTTATTGTCGTTTTATTTATTTATAGTTCCTTTGAAATTTATTTATTTTCGATTTTTCTTATTTTTGTTTTTTATTATTTACTTTTCTCACGAAGTATTTTAAAATATTTGTGTTCTATTGAAACAATATGGTGTAATTTCAAAACAATAACATTTATTACAAAAAAAGTTTAGTGTTTATTTTATAAAAATTCACCGGTACTAAATAACAATAATTTTCTATCAAAATATTGACCATGTATTTTAAAAATATTCATAATATATTAAAAGCTAGTTCATTTGCGTATTAAAAACCTTCGTCATGTATTTTGAAAACTATCATCTAGTAAATGTTAACCATGTACCTAAAAAAGTTCATTGTTTGCTAAAATATGGTCACTATGTGCATTAAAAGTTTAACTGTGTATTTAAGAAATGTTCATAGTAGAAACTAAAAAATGTTGATCATATTTTTGAAAATATTCATCTAACTAAAAGGTGTAACTTTTACTTTTCCTTTCTTACTTATTTTTTTATCAAGTATTAAAACAATGTTCATTGAGTATTAAAAAGGTTATTGACATATTAAAAATGTTCATCATGTATTTGAAAAATAATTCCTCGTGTATTTATAATATGTTCATCGTGTATTAAAAATTGTGCGAACAATTTGTGAAGTCATGATCATTTGTTATAATTGCATGAGCCCTTTTTAAATGACTGGAATATTTTCTAAAATGTGTGACCACTTTTTTGTCTACACTATAATAATTCCACGTGCATTGCAACGATGTATAAATAGTCTAGAACATTAGCCCATGATTTAGTTTCCCATATTAATATGATTGTGTAAATAAGTGTTTACCAAATAAAACATGCCTATGATTTATTTGTCACAAAATATCTTTCTTTCTATTTTGTAAACACTTATTTGGTAAACATTTATTGGCTTACAAATTAAACATAATTTTATTTGATAATTCTATAGAAAAATGAAGCACTTTCAAAAAAAGTCAATGGAAAAACCCAAAGATAGAAGGGTAAATATCAACACTGGCAGATGGGAGAGGGATCGAGATGAGGGTGGGTGACCTACCAACGTACAATTCCCCAACTGTCCTTTAATAGTAAAAAAAGATGAACATTTTTAAAGATGTGACTGCACTTTTGATCACTTCAAAATAAGTTGTTATCAGCATTAATTTTCATAGATTGATAGGCCTCGGGTGCATGTTTGCCAAAATATTTAAGTTATAGTTACATGTGTCAAAGACTTAAGGTACAATACAACTGTCAGACTTTAGGTGTGTGTTTGCTAGAAACTTAAGGTATAACTACCAGGTTTCAGGGGTGTGTTTGACATAAACTTAAGGTAAAACTACCAGGTTTCAAGGGTGTGTCGGGCAGAGGCTTAAGGTTGCTTGCTTGAGGTTGCCAGGATTTTAGGGGCGGTGGCAATGTGTTTCAGATATGTTGCCTTTCAAATATGTATATAAAAAAATCTGTATATATTTTTGGTTCTCAAGTTTTGAACTAAGAAACACCTTGCCATATACCACCTCTACTTTAGTGATCTAAATACTCTTATAGTTCTTTACAGAGGGAGTACTTTAGTGGGTCTTGTTTTTTTCGCGAATACATAAAGCTTACGTATCATTGCATTGACAGAAAGAAAGCAGAAAAGTACATAAGAGGGTACAACACATAGCACGGACACATACGTGAGAAGGCGTGGACATGGGACCCGGAGCAGAGAGACACAGGATGCTCAGCCAAAAAAATAAAAGGACCACAGCTAAACCACCAAGCCAGACCCAAGTAGAGGGGAAAGCCGAACCGGCAAAACGTCTAACATCTCTAAATCCAACATTGGCAACACTGCGAGCAAGCAAGATAGCGCCTTCAAGAAGGGGAGCAACGTCGTGACATCGCTGCCATCTGATCCGAGGAACCAGATCAAGGGTTTTCCCTAGTGCTCGAAGAGGGGCACACTATGACAGCGCCTCCAAGAAAGGAAACGACACCCATGGGTGTCGTCGCTGCCAGCGTCGGTGAGCCGAGTAGGGATTTCGCCCTCGCCTAAGTCTGAGCGATCCCATTGCCGCAGATCAAGGTCCAGAGATGAGAAAGTCGCTTTGCTTGTCAAGATCACCACCTCAAGAGAGGGTGGGTGGGTTGCTTCTGCCGCCGGAGGGTGGCACCAGGCGACGTCAAAAAACGCGAGCTTTGAGATTTGCACGCCATGGAGGTGGACGGGTTCGGAATGCGGCAGGGCGGAGAAAGCCGACGCGGAGGAGGGGATGGCGACTGACGCCACCGACAAACTAGGAGTCGGCAAGGAGCACAGAACCAAGCTGTCGGGGACGGAGCCGCCGGGACGCTGGCGAGCCAAAGGCTGGAGAGACGCGGAAGCTGGACCATCGGGGCTGGAACCACACCGGCAAACAATGCTAGCAGATCGCGGACACTGGAGAACGCGGGTCCATGGCCGCAAGGACTGGAGCGGTGCGGACAAAGGGTCCACCACGAGGCCTAAACCACCCACCAGAGGAGACCACCATGACCACACAAATTGGATGGAAACAACATCGTAGCTTGGAGGAGGCGTCGCCGGAGATGAGGAGCAACATGCAAACAGGGCAGGGCCAGAGCCTCAGCTCGCCTGGCCTCCTCCACCATCCAAGCCGCGCCCGAAAGATCAGCAGCAGCACGGGAGAAGAGGGTGGTGCTGAGGGAGGAGACGACCAGGGGAGTGATACGTCTCCAATGTATCTATAATTTTCTATTGTTCCATGCTATTATATTATCCATCTTGGATGTTTATATGCATTATGATCCTATTTTATATCATTTTTGGGACTAACCTATTAACCTAGTGCCAAGTGCGAGTTGCTGTTTTTTCCTTGTTTTTGACTTTTACAGAAAATCAATACCAAACAGAGTCCTGATACGTCTCCAACGTATCTATAATTTTTTATTGTTCCATGCTATTATATTATCTATTTTGGATGTTTAATGGGCTTTAATATGCACTTTTATATTATTTTTGGGACTAACCTATTAACCGGAGGCCCAGTGTCAGTTGCTGTTTTTTTTTGCCTATTTCAGTGTTTTACAGAAAAGGAATATCAAACGGAATCCAAACGGAATGAAACCTTCGCGAGGATCGTTTTTGGAACAAACGCAATCCAGGAGACTTGGAGTGGACGACAAGGAAGCAATGAGGCGGCCACGAGGCAGGAGGGCACGCCTAGGAGGGTAGGCGCGCCCCCACCCTCGTGGGCCCCTCGTAGCTCCACCGACCTACTTCTTTCGCCTATATATACTCTTATACCCTGAAAACATCCAGGGGAGCCACGAAACCACTTTTCCACCGCCGCAACCTTCTGTACCCATGAGATCCCATCTTGGGGCCTTTTCCGGCGCTCCGCCGGAGGGGGAATCGATCACGGAGGGCTTCTACATCAACACCATAGCCTCTCCGATGATGTGTGAGTAGTTTACCACAGACCTTCGGGGTCCATAGTTATTAGCTAGATGGCTTCTTCTCTCTTTTTGGATCTCAATACCAAGTTCTCCTCGATCGTCTTGGAGATCTATTCGATGTAATACTTTTTGCGGTGTGTTTGTTGAGATCCAATGAATTGTGGGTTTATGATCAAGATTGTCTATGAACAATATTTGATTCTCCTTTGAATTCTTATATGCATGATTTGATATCTTTGCAAGTCACTTCGAATTATCGGTTTAGTTTGGCCTACTAGATTGATCTTTCTTGCAATGGGAGAAGCGCTTAGCTTTGAGTTCAATCTTGTGGTTTCCTTTCCCAGTGACAGCAAGGGCAGCAAGGCACGTATTGTATTGTTGCCATCGAGGATAAAAAGATGGGGTTTATATCATATTGCTTGAGTTTATCCCTCTACATCATGTCATCTTGCCTAATGCGTTACTCTGTTCTTATGAACTTAATACTCTAGATGCATGCTGGATAGCGGTCGATGTGTGGAGTAATAGTAGTAGATGCAGAATCGGTTCGGTCTACTTGACACAGACGTGATGCCTATGTTCATGATCATGCCTAGATATTCTCATAACTATGCGCTTTTCTATCAATTGCTCGGCAGTAATTTGTTCATCCACCGTAATATATGCTATCATGAGAGAAGCCACTAGTGAAACCTATGGCCCTCGGGTCTACTTTACATCATATAAGTTTCCGATCTATTTTATTTTGCAATATTTACTTTCAATCTATACAACAAAAATACGAAAAATATTTATCTTATTCTCTTTATCAGATCTCACTTTTGCAAGTGGCCGTGAAGGGATTGACAACCCCTTTATCGCGTTGGTTGCAAGGTTCTTGATTGTTTGTGCAGGTACTAGGCGATTTGCGTGCAGTCTCCTACTGGATTGATACCTTGGTTCTCAAAATTGAGGGAAATACTTAGGCTACTTTTCTGCATCACCCTTTCCTCTTCAAGGGAAAACCAACGCATGCTCAAGAGGTAGCAAGAAAGATTTCTGGCGCCATTGCCGGGGAGGCTTACGCCAAGTCAAGTCAAGATTTGATCTCCCGCCAACGTGTGGCGCTGTTGCCGGGGAGATCTACGCTTAAGTCAAGACATACCAAGTACCCATCACAAACTCTTATCCCTCGCATTACATTATTTGCCATTTGCCCCTCGTTTTCCTCCCCCCCCACTTCACCTTTGCCTTTCCTTCGCCTCTTTAACGTTTGCCTTCCTTTCGTCATGGCCGAGTCGAAAAGGGCTAAGGGTTCTCTCCCGAGTTTTAGTACTTTGGATAGTCCCTCTGTCCTTTCTAAGCTCATAAATAGTGATGCTATGGAAAGACCTACCGGGGTTATCAATGAGAGTTTGAATAATTTTGATGAAGATGATCCCGGAATTTTTCGTTATTTACTTGATGAGTCTTTGAAAGATGCTTGGGATAGGCTATTAAGGATCCAAGCCACCTATGTGCCCCAATATGAAATTGAGATATACCTGAAAAGCTGTTATGTTGGCTTACCCTCTTCGTTCAAGCAAGTTTTAGATTCAATTTTTGAAGAATGTTTTCTTGAGGGGGATGCCATAGATACCTATGAAAAGATGAAAACTATATTTGGGCACCCCATGAGTGAGAAGGTTGAATCCACCTCTCTTTTGTGCTTTTATCAAAATGAAATTATCAAAGAGATGAAGGCTAGCTTAGATGTAAATTTCCGTAGCGTGCTTAATCTTTCTTCCACCATTAATGGCCATGTGCTTTCTCAAAATAGAAAGATAAATGCTATAGATAAGAAATTTTCTCTTTTCTTTCCCAATACGAAAGATGACAATACCTAGATCTATTCTTGTTTTTATGCCTAGCTAGGGGCGTTAAACGATAGCGCTTGTTGGGAGGCAACCCAATTTTATTTTTGTTCCTTGCTTTTAGTTCCTGTTTAGTAATAAATAATTCATCTAGCCTCTGGTTAGATGTGGTTTTATGTTTTAATTAGTGTTTGTGCCAAGTAAAACCTATAGGATTTTCTTGGATGATAATTATTTGATCTTGCTGAAAAAGTCAGAAACTTTCTTCTCACGAAAACAATTGTTAAAAATCACCAGAACGTGACAAAATACTGATTCCAATTGCAGTATATCAATAAACAAATTATATAGGTCGTCCTACTTTTGCAGAATTTTTGAGTTACAGAAGTATGCGTTTGATATAGATTACTACAGACTGTTCTATTTTTGACAGATTCTGTTTTTCGTGTGTTGTTTGCTTATTTTAATGAATCTATGGCTAGTATCGGGGGGTATGATCCATAGAGAAGTTGGAATACAGTAGGTTTAACACCAATATAAATAAAGAATGATTTCATTACAGTACCTTAAAGTGGTGGTTTGTTTTCTTACACTAACAGAGCTCATAAGATTTTCTGTTGAAGTTTTGTGTTGTGAAGTTTTCAAGTTTTGGGTAAAGATTTGATGGATTTTGGAATAAGGAGTGGAAAGAGCCTAAGCTTGCGGATGCCCAAGGCACACCAAGGTAAAATTCAAGGACAACCAAAAGCCTAAGCTTGGGGATGCCCCGGAAGGCATCCCCTCTTCCGTCTTCGTCTATCGGTAACTTTACTTGAGGCTATATTTTTATTCACCACATGATATGTGTTTTGCTTGGAGCGTCTTGTATGATTTGAGTCTTTGTTTTTTTAGTTTACCACAATCATCCTTGCTGTACACACCTTTTGGAGAGACACACATGAATCGGAATTTATTAGAATACTCTATGTGCTTCACTTATATGTTTTGAGCTAGATAATTTTGCTCTAGTGCTTCACTTATATCTTTTTAGAGCACGGTGGTGGTTTTATTTTATAGAAATTATTGATCTCTCATGCTTCACTTATATTATTTTGAGAGTCTTTTAGAACAGCATGGTAATTTGCTTTGGCTATAAAATTAGTCCTAATATGATAGGCATCCTAGATGGGTATAATAAAAACTTCCATATAGAGTGCATTGAATACTATGAGAAGTTTGATACTTGATGATTGTTTTGAGATATGAAGATGGTAATATTAGAGTTGTGCTAGTTGAGTAATTGTGAATTTGAGAAATACTTGTGTTGGAGTTTGGAAGTCCCGTAGCATGCATGTATGGTAACCGTTGTGTAACAAATTTGAAGCATGAGGTGTTTCTTTGATTGTCCTCCTTATGAGTGGCGGTCGGGGACGAGCGATGGTCTTTTCCAACCAATCTATCCCCCTAGGAGCATTAGTGTAGTGCTTGGTTTTTGATGACTTGTAGATTTTTGCAATAAGTATGTGAGTTCATTATAACTAATGCTGAGTCCATGGATTATACGCACTCTCACCCTTCCATCATTGCTAGCCTCTTCGGTACCGTGCATTGCTCTCTCTCACCTTGAGAGTTGGTGCAAACTTCGCCGGTGCATCCAAACCCGTGATATGATATGCTCTATCACACATAAATCTCCTTATATCTTCCTCAAAACAGCCACCATACCTACCTATTATGGCATTTCCATAGCCATTCCGAGATATATTGCCATGCAACTTTCCACCGTTTCATTTATTATGACACGCTTCATCATTGTCATATTGCTTTGCATGATCATGTAGTTGACGTCGTATTTGTGGCAAAGCCACCATGCATAATCTTTCATACATGTCACTCTTGATTCATTGCCCATCCCGGTACACCGCTGGAGGCATTCATATAGAGTCATATTTTGTTCTAGTATCGAGTTGTAAATAAATAGAAGTGTGATGATCATCATTATTAGAGCATTGTCCCGTATGAGGGAAAAAAAGGGGGTAGGCCAAATAAAAAAAGGAAGGCCCAAAAAAATGAGAGAAAAAGAGAGAAGGGACAATGCTACTATCCTTTTTTCCACACTTGTGCTTCAGAGTAGCACCATGATCTTCATGATAGAGAGTCTCTTATTTTTTCACTTTCATATACTAGTGGGAATTTTTCATTATAGAACTTGGCTTGTATATTCGAACAATGGGCTTCCTCAAATGCCCTAGGTCTTCGTGAGCAAGCAAGTTGGATGCACACCCACTTAGTTTCTTTTGTTGAGCTTTCATACATTTATAGCTCTAGTGCATCCGTTGCATGGCAATCCCTACTCCTTACATTGACATCAATTGATGGGCATCTCCATAGCCCGTTGATTAGCCGCGTCAATATGAGACTTTCTTATTTTTTGTCTTCTCCACACAACCTCAATCATTATATTCTATTCCACCCATAGTGCTATATCATGGCTCATGCTCATGTATTGCATGAAAGTTGAAAAAAGTTTGAGAATACTAAAGTATGAAACAATTGCTTGGCTTGTCATCGGGGTTGTGCATGATTTCAGCATTTTGTGTGACGAAGATGGAGCATAACCAAACTATATGATTGTGTACGGATGAACTTTCTTTGGCCATGTTATTTTGAGAAGACATAATTGCTTAGTTTATGCTTGAAGTATTATTATTTTTATGTCAATATTAAACTTTTGTCTTGAATCTTTCAGATCTAAACATTCATGCCACAATAAAGAAAATTACATTGAAAATTATGCTAGGTAGCATTCCACATAAAAAATTATGTTTTAATCATTTACCTACTCGAGGACGAGCAGGAATTAAGCATGGGGATGCTTGATACGTCTCCAACGTATCTATAATTTTTTATTGTTCCATGTTATTATATTATCTTTTTTGGATGTTTAATGGGCTTTAATATGCACTTTTATATTTTTTTGCGACTAACCTATTAACCGGAGGCCCAGTGCCAGTTGCTGTTTTTTTGCCTATTTCAGTGTTTTACAGAAAAGGAATATCAAACGGAATGAAACCTTCGCAAGGATCGTTTTCGGAACAAACGCAATCCAGGAGACTTGGAGTGGACGTCAAGGAAGCAACAAGGCGGCCACAAGACAGGAGGGCGCGCCCAGGGGGGTAGGAACGCCCCCACCCTCGTGGGACCCTCGTAGCTCCACCGACCTACTTCTTTCGCCTATATATACTATTATACCCTGAAAACATCCAGGGGAGCCACGAAACCACTTTTCCACCACCGCAACCTTCTGTACCCGTGAGATCCCATCTTGGGGCCTTTTCTGGCGCTTCGCCGGAGGGGGAATCGATCACGGAGGGCTTCTACATCAACACCATAGCCTCTCCGATGATGTGTGAGTAGTTTACCACAGACCTTCGGGGTCCATAGTTATTAGCTAGATGGCTTCTTCTCTCTTTTTGGATCTCAATACCAAGTTCTCCTCGATCGTCTTGGAGATCTATTCGATGTAATACTTTTTGCGGTGTGTTTGTCGAGATTCGATGAATTGTGGGTTTATGATCAAGATTATCTATGAACAATATTTGGTTCTTCTCTGAATTCTTATATGCATGATTTGATATCTTTGCAAGTCTCTTCGAATTATCGGTTTAGTTTGGCCTACTAGATTGATCTTTCTTGCAATGGGAGAAGTGCTTAGCTTTGGGTTCAATCTTGCGGTGTCCTTTCCCAGTGACAGCAAGGGTAGCAAGGCACGTATTGTATTGTTTCCATTGAGGATAAAAAGATGGGGTTTATATCATATTGCTTGAGTTTATCCCTCTACATCATGTCATCTTGCCTAATGCGTTACTCTGTTCTTATGAACTTAATACTCTAGATGCATGCTGGATAGCGGTCGATGTGTGGAGTAATAGTAGTAGATGTAGAATCGTTTCGGTCTACTTGACACGGACGTGATGCCTATGTTCATGATCATGCCTAGATATTCTCATAACTATGCGCTTTTCTATCAATTGCTTGGCAGTAATTTGTTCACCCACCATAATATATGCTATCATGAGAGAAGCCACTAGTGAAACCTATGGCCCCCGGGTCTACTTTACATCATATAAGTTTCCGATCTATTTTATTTTGCAATCTTTACTTTCAATCTATACAACAAAAATACCAAAAATATTTATCTTATTATCTTTATCAGATCTCACTTTTGCAAGTGGCCGTGAAGGGATTGACAACCCCTTTATCGCGTTGGTTGCAAGGTTCTTGATTGTTTGTGCAGGTACTAGGCGAGTTGCGTGCAGTCTCCTACTGGATTGATACCTTGGTTCTCAAAAACTGAGGGAAATACTTACGCTACTTTGCTGCATCACCCTTTCCTCTTCAAGGGAAAACCAACGCATGCTCAAGAGGTAGCAAGTCCAAACGGAACAAAACTTTTTGATGATTTTTCTTGGACCAGAAGACTCCCAGGAACCTTCGGGAGGGGGTTAGAGGGGCCACCAGTTGGCTACAAGCTCGGAAGGCACGCCCTAGGGGGTGGGGGCGTGCCCCCCGAGCTTGTGGGCCCACTGTGGCACTTCTAACCCTAATCTCTGCTCTATAAATACCCAAATATTCCCCTTATACCGAAGGGCACACCAAAAATATTTTTTCGCCGCTGCAAGCTTCTGTTCTCGTGAGATCCCATCTTGGGGCCATTTCCGGCACTCTGCTGGAGGGGGATTCGATCACGGAGGGCTTCTACATCAACCTTGCCGCCCTTCCGATGAAGTGTGAGTAGTTTACCATAGACCTACGGGTCCATTGCTAGTAGCTAGATGGCTTCTTCTCTCTCTTTGATCTTCAATACAATGTTCTCCTCGATGTTCTTGGAGATCTATTTGATGTAATCTTCTTTTGCGGTGCATTTGTTGAGATCCGATGAATTGTGGATTTATGATCAGATTATCTATGAATATTATTTGAGTCTTCTTCGAACTCTTTTATGCATGATTAAGATAGTTTTGTATTTCTCTCCGTTCTATTGATTTGGTTTTGCCAACTAGACTGATTTTTCTTGCAATGGAAGAGGTGCTTTGTAATGGGTTCTATCTTACGGTGTCCTCACCCAGTGACAGAAAGGGTAGCAAGGCACGTATTTGTATTGTTGCCATTGAGGATAAAAGGTGGGGTTTATTCATATTGATTGGATCTATCCCTCTACATCATGTCATCTTGCTTAAGGCGTTACTCCGTTCTTGTTAACTTAATACACTAGATGCATGCTGGATAGCGGTCGATGTGTGGAGCAGGCAGGAGTTGGTCTACTTGTCACAAATGTGATGCCTATATTCATGATCATTGCCTTGGATATCGTCAGAACTTTCTGCTTTTCTATCAATTGCTCAACAGTAATTTGTTTACCCATCGTATGCTTTCTTTCAAGAGAGAAGCCCTTCATGAAAATTATGGCCCCGGGTCTATATTTATCGTATTATTTTCAGATCTACAAAACCAAAAACACAAAAATACCTTGATGCAATTTATTTACCTTTACCTTATTTTGCATGTTTATTTATCTTTTATACCTATCTCTATCAGATCTCATCCCTGGAATTAACCGTGAAGGGATTGACAACCCCTTTTTTCGCGTAGGGTGCAAGTATTTGTTTGTTTGTGTAGGTCCAATCGTTAGAGACTTGTGTGTTCCTCCTAATGGATAGATACCTTGGTTCTTAACTGAGGGAAATACTTATCTCTACTTTGCTGCATCACTCTTTCCTCTTCGATGGAAAAACCAACGCAAGCTCAAGAAGTAGGCGGGAGAAGCAGAACAAGCTCGTGCAGCCACGCCGGGCCGGACGACACATCAGCCAGAGGGAGGGGTAGGGGAGAAGCTTCGCCAGATCGGATCTGGGCGGGCTGGGCCGAATGCGTGGGCAAGACACCGGGGCGCCGCCACCATAGATCTGGCCAGGGAAGGGACGCACGCCGTCAGGGGGCGGGGGTGAGGGAGGTGGTGCTGAGGGGGGGTGGTGGAGGGGGCTCTGGCCAGATCGAGGGTCGGGGGAGGGGATCTAGCGCAGGAAGGAGAACGAGACCGCCTCGCTGCCACCTTCCCTGGGCAGGGCGCCTCTTCGCCGGCCGGCCCTCTGGTGGAGGCGAAGGTGGCCCAACCCTGATCGAGGGTGACCCTACCGTTCATCAGCCTCATCGTGACCCTCCATGAGCAGCCGGTGTTCGTCTTGAGCTTGAACTCCGTTGGCACAGGCGAGAAGTGCTTGGTGAAGTCTAGGGGCATTGGAATGCACTCAAGCTTCGGGGCAGAAGTGTGTTGGCCCGCCCTCCTCATGGTAGTGCTCATAGTTCTGGTGCTTTGCCACTGTGGTGCTCCTCTGGCACCACATCATAGTTCGTGCTCGGCACCTCCTCAGGCGTGGTTGGCATGGCCTCCATGTGCGGCACCACCTCCTTGCCCTTGTCATTGTTCTCCGTCTCGATCTATGTTATGAACAACACAGAGTTCATGGCGTTATGAAGAGCACAAAGTTCAAAGGTTGATCGGCATTAAAACCTACCATCCAAAGCTCCTGCATGTACGCACCCTGGCGATCACTACTTACCCACAACCATACTCAGTTAACCCTACCACTCTTCCTCCCATCCATCGATATGAACTCCAACTCCAACCCCAACCCCTTCCCTTGGGGCATTGGATGGAGGGCTTTCTTCCTGGGGTGCTCGCTCGGTGACCGCACCAAGTTTGAGAACACCATGGAAGTGTGCTCGAACTTCAGCAGCATCGAAGACATGCACAAGGAGGCACGATGTGGTGAAGAAGGCAACAGTGGAGGAGTTGAATAAGCTGATTACTGACCTAGAGAAGGGTGCTATGTCAGTCGACATCCTTCGTTGAGCCGTGAATCAGGCCGACTCCGGTGACGCTGGACAGAGGTCAAGGTGGGCCAAGTACAGGGACTACAAGGCTCCTCATGACCAGCGTGCTGCAGCATACTGGAATAGGACTTTGGTGGCACCGGAGGTCATCGGTTTGTAGCTGGAAGAGGAAGAAGAAGCGGTGGAGATGGTTGTTAGGGCGCCAGAGCCAGGCCACCGTACTTTGCCAATGATTTGGACTCCGGCGAGGACGATGAGACGATGGTCCAGCCAGAGGATAAGAACAAGGCCAACCAGGCCACCCGCCGCTCTAACCGCCTCAAGGGTCGTCGGGGCTAAGATTAGAAACTACTGTGTAAGATTTACCCCCAATCCCCATTCCCCTTGTACTCAATCCGGATCGGAACCCTAAAATCAATCGCTACTAGCAACTCATGATGGTGTTATGATCAGTACTATTGCTATTTACCCCAATTCCCCATTCCACTAGAATGCGGATCAAATCTAAACGCGGATCTAATGCGAAATAACAAGTGAGGATGGCGAAAAAAGTGCTTACTGCCATTGCCGAAGTGCTGCTGGTGATGTGTGGATGCCGGTGATGGAGGCCGGTGGTCGCCTTGTTGTTCTTCGATCCACTGAACACCACCATTGTTGGGGAGAGTGGGAGAGTGGTGGGAGGGGAGAGAGAGTGGTGATGGAAGGTGAGCGTAATTACTCTCAACGCTTCGGAAGCAACGCGGCTTCTCGAGCAAGGCTCCTCGCGTGTAGTTGTCGTCGTGCACGTGCAGCGAGCGGGCACGTGCATCGAGTGGGCCTGGCTCACTGGGAACTGCCGATTTGAGTGTTTCCAGCGGGCCTATCTGGGAGGTTGAAAGATCGAGAAGAGGGGTCTAGAGGGGGGTGATTAGACCCTTAACAAGTAAAAGTAGCAGTTTTTACAATTCTTCACGTTAAGGTTGAATTTAGCACATGTTAATTAAATGGGCACACAATACATTTTACACAAGCATAGCATGAGTATGGGTAGCAAAAAGAGTAAAGCATGCAAGTGCAAGAATGTAAAGGGGATGGGAGTTGGAATGAGAAAACACAATGGAGACGCGGAGATTTTGGCGTGGTTCCGATAGGTGGTGCTATCGTACGTCCACATTGATGGAGACTTCAACCCACGGAGGTAATGGTTGCGTGAGTCCATGGAGGGATCCACCCATGAAGGGTCCACGAAGAAGCAACCTTGTCTCTATTTCACCATGGCTTCCGTCCACGAGGGACTAGCCTAACTCGGGTAGATCTTTACAAAGCAGGTGATCTCCTTGCCCTTACAAACTCCTTGGTTCAACTCCACATGATCTTGGAGGCTCCCAAGTGACACCTAACCAGTCTAGGAGACACCACTCTCCAAAAGGTAATAGATGTTGTGTTGGTGATGAAGTCCTTGCTCTTGTGCTTCAAATGATAGCCTCCTCAATGCTCAATCTCTCTCACACAGATTTAGCTTGGGTAGGAGAAGGATTGGAGTGGAAAGCAACTTGAAGAGGCTAGAAATCAAGATTCAAATGGTAGGAATGGAATATCTTGATCTCAACACATGAGTAGGTGGTTCTCTCTCAGAAAAATGAATGGTCGAAGTTGTGTTTCGTTCTGATGGCTCTCTCAGAGAGTAACTGGTGGTGGAGGGGTACAAATTAATAGGCAGCACCAAAAATCCAACCGTTACAAGCTTTTGACCAAACTCGGTGGGACCAAAATGATAATCTCAGTGAGACCGACTAGTTCAAAAGACTTGACTGTTAGCGTTTTCGGTGAGACCGATTATACCATCTCGGTGGGACCAAAGTGCAATGTCTAGGGCAGAGCCTCATCTCGGTAATTCCGATCATTTTGTCTATGTGATTCCGAAATGAAACGAATTCGTCACAGAAACTTGGCATGGCCTTCTCGGTGGGACCGAGAACCAATTTAGTCAGACCAAAATGTTAGGGTTTTGGCTGTGGCAATAGAGGGATCATCTAAGTTGGTCCGGAATGGATGGTATCAGTGGGACCAAAATGATGAATTAGGGTTTTGGAGAGTTGTGTTTTGGGAAAGTGACTGAGGGTTTTTGGAGCAATATCACTGAGCACTTTGAGCAACAACCTCATCAACAATACCTCACCCCGTTTTAATAGTATTGGCTTTCCTAAGGGACTCAATGTGATCTTGGATCACTAAACCAAAAATGTAGAGTCTTAGGGTAGCCAATTCTTGTCCTTCACATTTTGAAGGGCTCCACATCTTCATATCCTTGCCACACCACCATTGGACTTATCTGAAATATTCTAGGTAAAACTGTTAGTCCAATAATATATATGTTGACATTGATTACCAAAACCACCAAGGGAAAATGTGCTTTCAATGTCCCCCTTTTTTGTAATTTGATGACAACATATATCAAAGCTTCAAACAAGAATATAGTAGGTAGTACATTAAAGCTTTGAAAGAACATGTAACATGCATAAGCCCCCCCTACACGTATGCAGTCATGTTTATGATAGAAGTTGAAGACATGTGAATGCACAAAATGAGACAATGAGTAATGAGTTACATGTATCTTGGTTATATGCATTAGAGAAAAATGATGAGAGATGTACCTTCATGTTTATGATTCCCTCTTGCAAACAATATGTGGAACAAGCAAGAGATCATCATGTACATGAGTGAGATGCATATGCTTACCTTGTTGTCCTTGAACTAATTCTTGAAGAAATGGTCTCGAGAAAACAAGGTTAGATAACACAAGGAAATTTCAACAAGAAAGAAGCCACAAGATCCACAAGAGTACCAAGACTGGGATGACATGTATTTGATGAGTATCACTTGGTACTTCTTTATATATAGACATGTCCCCAAAAAAGATTTGCAATAGACTTCCAAGGATTTTTCTCCCCTAAGGTTGAACTTCCCCCCTAACTCTAGCATTCGATAATGGGAGTAGGTAGGTGATGTCATCTTGAACTACGTTAGTATTTCCCGAAAGAGGAAGGGATGATGTAGCACAACAACGGTAGGTGTCGTGGTTTTGTCACGACATATGTCCTAGGGAAAGGACTTAGTCGTGGAGCCATCGCTACGGGTTAGCTTAAAGGGTTTAAAGCGGACAAGGGATGCAGAGAGTTTATACTGGTTCGGCCCCTTGCGGTGAAGGTAAAAGCCTACGATCCAGTTGTTGTGGGATTGCTTGGGTTTCGATGACCAGGGAGCGAATACGCTTTGCCTGAGTCTCGAGTTGTTGTCTGTTGTTCTTAAACCGCCGCCGGGTCGTCCCCTTATATACATGGGTTGACGCCCATCGGTTTACAGAATCCCGAGGCCGGCTCATAAACGTGTCCGGCTCGGTCTCTACTCTTTCTATCTTACAACACAAGTTTACATATCAATGTCGGTTTATGTCTACAGGCCTTAAACCGGCTTTGGGCCCTGGGCCTTCATAAAGCGTCACCGTCTGTCTTCATGGGCTTTAGATATAGTGAACCATTATGGGGTTAACCCGGCCTCTCCTGGCCGGTTTACGCCCAGTAGTAATATCCCCAACATTAGGCCCCAGATTGATTTGAACTGGTTCATGTCAATCCTCAATACTTAAGAAAATTTCTTCTTCAGCACCTTCACATAATCTTGTAAACCGTCGTGACGTCACCTTCCAGGATCATGATAAATTGCCATGACATCATCTGTTTTTAAGAATTGCACACAACCAACCTTTACTAATGGGCCTCCGACAATCGAGGCAACAGAGCTGTCACATATCCCATTTTTCGGGCTCCTCGATTCTCGCGCCTGCCTTTTATCCATTCACCTTATAAATAAGGCCGAGGGGTCCCTTTCACTTTTCCCCCTCGTGCCTCTTCGCGTCGTCTTCTTCCTCGCGCCGAACGACCTTTGAGCTCTGCCGCCGCCGTCATCCTTCGCCTCTGCCTCACCAACGGCCGCTGCATCAACCTGACTGTACTAGAGAAACGCGGCGATCCTCCGCTGCTTCCTCAGCACCAGTAAGTTTCTCTTCTCCTCACTCCAGATCCACCATTAGGGTTCAGTGTTCTTCAAAGTTCTTGAAGCTGGTCTTCCTTGTTTCTCTTCAGTAATACCAATGGCTAGTTAGATCTGATTTTTTCCAGTGCCCTCGTAGTTTAAACTCCTTTTTTCCCTTTTAAGGGATCTGTTTTATATCAAACTCGTCTGATCTTAATGAACTCTTTGAGCACTTGAAATTAGGTCAAAATATATTTTGATTTTCCAACGCACGGCAGATCTGAAATTACCATGCCAAGATGTGAAACTTGTTTTCCTTCACTTATGCCTCTTAGATCTGTATCTTCAATACCAGATTAGGCGGTTTAATCTTTATAGAAACAATGATAATTTGGATGGTACCATTAGTCCCCTATTGAACCGCCAATGCAGTTATCTTCGCACTTTCTCCATTGTCAATCTCCGGTTTATCAATAACAACCTCCGGTTTAACAACATGTATATATCCTTGCACCACTTTATAGTTGTCCACTGTGAATCTTAAACCGTCAATAATCATGTTCCAGCTCCTCATTGCAATGGCCAAGAAAGTCTATGAATGCAACTGGGTTCCTTCTCGGGTCACCGAAGATCAGTTAAACAGATGCGTCGCAACAGGCGCTTTAGCTAAAAAAGATGTCATCCACTGGAGGGCCCCTGGCCTGGAAAATCCTCCTACACCCAAGGACGGAGAGGTAGTCGTTTTTGTTGACCATCTGGGTCGAGGTTTCAGCCCTCCCGGTTCATAATTCTTCCGAGATGTGCTGGCTAGTTTTCAGCTTCACCCTCAGGACATCGGTCCAAACTCTGTGACCAACATTTGCCATTTTCAAGTCTTCTGTGAGGCTTATCTGCAAGAGGAACCTACAGTTGAATTGTTTAGAGATTTCTTTCACTTAAACCATCGCACATAGTTCACAGATGGACCCAATACTGAATTAGGCGGAATGGCGGTTCAGAAAAGGAAGGAAGTCACTTTCCCTCATGCCAAGCTTCACAGTCACCCCAAAGAGTGGAACCAGACTTGGTTTTATTGCAAAGATACATCTCCAACTGATGAAAACCCCTTGCCGGGTTACCGCCCTCACCGCCTTAGCAACACACATCCTTTTCCTCAGAGGTTAACTGCGAAGGAAAGGGCCATCTATGCCCCACAGCTGTCGAAGCTTAGAGCCTTTATGGCAAACGGTTTA
This sequence comes from Triticum aestivum, assembly GCF_018294505.1. NCBI lineage: Eukaryota > Viridiplantae > Streptophyta > Magnoliopsida > Poales > Poaceae > Triticum > Triticum aestivum. The sequence continues at coordinate 476,448,224 of NC_057796.1, forward strand.
ACAGGTGTTGATTTTGCTCGTTGCTGGATCAGTTGGAGCGTTCTACCCTTAAGCCGGCGCCCCAGTTTGATGTGTGAATATATAGGGAGTTTGATCGACCCTCAACGGCACATTAATATTCAACTGACAGAGGCTGAAATTCCTAAGGCTGTCAAGAAAATGTTGAATGGACCGGAGGCCGTCTGCGGCCAGACCGGACTAAGTCCTTTCTGCACCTCCAACAAACCGCCAGCTGTAAGAATTATATACCCTTTTTTGTCGTAAGTTGCTTCTTTCAAAATATTTTCTGAAAGTTTGTCTATTTTTGATAGGGTGATGATCCGTTCTGGAATAAAAAAACCACAAGATAAGCCGGAAAACCGCAAGACAAACCGGCAAAACCACTTCGCCCGAAGACCAAGGTTGTTAAAAAACCTGCCAAGAAAAGGACCACTGCATCCTCCGAGCCAAATGCTGATGACGATGTGGTAACCCGGAATCAGAGGTAGAACTTGACTCTCTTGGTTCATTTTTCGTACACCTCATTGAAAATGACTATTATCAGGACGACGCTGAAGGCAGTCAAGCTGATGACGTAGAGGTAATCATTCTTTCCTCCGATTCAGATCCTCTGCCAACATCGAAAATCCGTCGAGCAAACCGGAAAGTAAAATTTTCTCACCCCCTTGCTTATTTGGACCCAAACTTTCTTTTCAAGACGCAGCAACACGAAGCTCGCCGCACGACCCGGCACAGCGGCCAGGTAGTTACCTCCGCCGGTTTACCGAACACTCCGGTTCGGAAACGCCGATCAGAGGTCTCTTATACTCTTGACACTTCTTGCCCCAAGGCGGGTTGTTTCCGACAGCCCCTTAATCCGTCTGATTCAAATTGTCAGGGCACTTCCCACTCATCTTCTGGCGAGTCATTGGCCACAAAGCTTCCACCCATCAAAACAGTTCCTGGGTGAGCTATGCACTTGTTTTTATCCATGATGTGTTATTTTACCTACTGTACTGATCCTCGTGTTTATTTTTCTCAGTGCCAAGCCCAGACCCAGCAAGAAAGCTCGGTTGATTAAACCGACTGATGATAATGTGGTTGTTGAACCAGAAAAGACTCCAGACATAGAAGAAAACGATGCTGATGCCGTGCTTGATGATCCGCCGCCTCAAGACCATGACTTGTTTACTGAACAAGTAGAAATTGACACCACAGGCCATGCTGACAAACCAACCAGCCCGGTCCGACCTGATGACAAATCGGCCAGTCTAGCTAAGGCTACCGACAAACCGCCAACTCCCGTGAAGGATGCTGATGATAAAGAGGATGATGTCATGATTACTGGCATTGGCCACACCACCCCTGGCAATCCTGTCGCTTTGTCAAAACATACTGCCAAGGACGAGCTTTCTACTATTGGCAAAGCCAAATGGAATGCCGATTTGTCCAGCTATGCCCGTCTCAATGCTCAAGACATTCACTCTGGCTTTTTGAACCGTCTGTACACCGGCCGCGACTATGAAGCCGGTTTGGTTAATTTGATGAAGGAACGATATGAGGTAACTACATAACTGTTTCTCTCTTATGTTCAATTGCAATCTATCAAGTCCAGTAGCCCCCAAGTGACGGTTTATGATACCAATTTGAACCGGGACTTTTGTAATAACTTAACTTATCATACTTAGCCTCCAGGGACTGGGTTATCTCTTTAAGATGAACCGGTATTGTAGAATTGCAATACTGTTTCCTTTACTGGTGTAGCCCCCAAGGGCCAGTTTAACTTTGCAAAGATGAACCGGGACTTTTAAAAGACTTCCCAAATCAGTATTTTGAGCAAACATACATTAGCCCCCAAGTGCCAAGAATAATACTTGTATTGCGCTTGGGACTTGTAGAAATTTCCGAGAACCAGCAAATATGCATTAGCCCCCAAATATCAAGTGCATAACTTGTTATGTGCTTGGTACTTCAAACATGTAGCACCAACTCATTATACTTCTGTCTGTTATAGGCTGAACTGAGCAAAAAGGAAGCTCAAACGGCTGATCTGCAAGAGAACATCAAGTCCCAGCAAGCCGAAACCTCCAAGGCCAAGGAAGAGTTGACCAGCGCTTTAGACGCTATGGAGAAACTGAAAGAGAGATTCAACAAGGAGCGGGCGGATTGGGAGACAGAAAAATCCGCTTTGCGAAAAAGGGCCGAAGACGCAGAAGCAGCGCTTAAATCGGTGGTAGATGAGCTGACTGGCGTAAAGCGGCAGATACATGCCATGACTGCTGCTATATTCAGTAAACATCCTTGATGTACGCTTTTAACATATCTTCCCCTGCATTGCCGGTTTACTGACTTTTGTAATGATGCAGGAACTCGTATTAGCCATCTGGGCTCTGATGTACAGAAAAAACTGAAGGCTGCCTATACTCTGATAGAGCAGTTGTATACCGGTGCGCAGCGGATCATCTATACCGCTTCACACAATAAGCCTCCCCCCACTTTAATCAAGGAAACCTTAGAAAGGTTATCTATGCTTCCTGCCCGGGTAGAAGAGCTAAAAAAGTCTGCTGCAAGAGCGGGCGCTCTGACTGCACTAACCCGGGCAAAAGCATGGGTACCTGACCTTGATCCAGTGGAAGTGGCCAAAGTCTATCCCAGCTTAAAAGAAGACAGATCAGAATTTGGCAATGATGATCTCCGAGCCATAAACCGGGAAGTACGTCCACTGTCTTGTCAACTGGCTGAAGAGGTGGATCTCTCGTATTACCAGGCGAGTTATGATGACAAGAACAAACGGGTTGATGCACCAATTCCGGAAGCGCAAAATCTTATCCCACCAATCCGTAAGCACACCTATGCCCCTGACATTGAACCGTCCACCCTTATAAGCGATGAAGCTGTATTCCAAGCCCTAACTGGGATCGACTGGGCAACTATTGACTTCTAGCCACTGGGTAGAGAGGAGGGAGTTGAACCGGTGCAAGATGATCCGCAGCCGTCAGGTCAAGCTGGTGAAGAATCCTGATCCGGAGTCCGGTTTAGTCTTCTACATGCTGCAATGCTTATTGTGAAACAATTATCCTTTTTGGGCACTGAAACGCCTTGTAATAGGCTAGTTAAAACACTTGGTCTGGTATGCCTTTGTGTATATTTATCTGCGCCTGACACTTGCTAATCCGCCATGCTTAAGACATATTATGCTCATAATCCATAGCGATTTACTCAAGCTATCCCTGCACACAAGAAGTAGATAGTGTCCTGGCGGTGTACCGCCGGACGGGTCATGATGCCCAGATATATAGCCAGGGTGTATAACCGAGGCTGTAAAAAGATAATCAAATATGAAAAATAATTGATACCTGTGACTTTGGGTCATAATGTTGGCTGACCAACTATTGTAGTGAGGGTAACAACCCTTAATACGGAGTATCAATAACTCCTGTCATATTATGCCGGCTTACGATAAAACCGTTCTGGGTTGTAATAAACACCGGTTTATTCAATGCTGGCGACTTTGAGTCAAAACCAGACCGGGTTAAGAAACTCCGGGTTATAAGTGTTTATGTACTGACAACTTGTAGTTGACAGCCTAACCGGGTTGATGAACACCGGTTTATCAAAAAACATCATAAGTCTTGTCAAAAGAGAAATTTTTTGGCAAAAAGCAAATGAAAACTTGTAGTCGAGGCTTTTCACGGGCTGCCAGGCCCCAAATTCGAGGCTTTTCATGGGCTGCCAGGCCACTGAGTTAAACCATTTCACAAAGCCTTTTAAGATGGTCCTCAATCCTTAACCAATCATCGTTTTAACTTGACAAGTTCAGGGTCTTATCAGAGTAACTTGTCAAAGTTCGAAGGGTCATACCAGGTTTACCTGGGCGGAGTGACTTACTTAAATAGGCAGGCTAACCCGGGGTTTTAGGTGTATACACCAGGCTTCCAAGCCATGGCTTGATAGCCTATTACAAGTGTAGATTCTTTGTTCATTGCGACAGCAAAGAATCCCCAAGTAATATTTTGAGCTGTGCTCAGTGGGTACCTATGTTTGAGTTGTTCTTTTGCAACACTCTCTTTGGCCCCGAAATAATTTGGCATTGAGCCGATCAAGAGGTGTGACTATGGTTCGAATACGACCAAGCCCCCAAGTGATTTCTATGGTGGCTTTGCGCCGATCAAGAGGTGTAGCTTTAGTTGAAGTACAACCAAGCCCCCAAGTGATTTTATAAAGCTTTGATAAGCTGAATCAAGGGGTAAACTGGAAGCCGCTTTACAAAATAAAAGCCCCCATGTAACCACACATGATGTAGGAAGAACAACGGATACCCCGCTTTAGCTGAGGTTTAGGTTTATTATATTTATCATAATATATACATTGTCATAATATGTACATAAGCAGAGTTTATGGCTCAAGTATAGTAGGGCCGAAGATGAGCAATATTCCACGGCCGGTGGGTCTCCTCCTCCGATTTACGTGAGCCTTTGCGCTCTCGAACATCTATAAGGTAGTATGACCCGTTGTGCAGATTCTTGCTGACCACAAAAGGTCCTTCCCAAGGTGGGGATAACTTGTGCATATCCGTCTGATCCTGGATGAGTCGGAGCACCAAATCGCCTTCTTGAAAGGTTCTGGTTCTAACCCGACGGCTGTGATAGCGACGCAGATCTTGCTGGTAAATCACCGAACGGGTTGCTGCCATGTCACGCTCCTCATCTAACAGGTCAAGCGCTTCCTGCCGTGCCTTCTCATTGTCAGCTTCAACATAAGCCGCCACACGAGGCGAATCATGACGGATATCACTTGGGAGAACCGCCTCCGCTCCATAAACCATGAAGAACGGTGTGTAACCCGTAGATCTGTTGGGTGTAGTATTGATGCTCCATAACACAGAAGGTAACTCCTTAACCCAACAACCCGGCGTCCGTTGCAAAGGAACCATAAGCCGGGGTTTGATGCCTCTCAAGATCTCTTGATTGGCCCTCTCCGCTTGACCATTGGACTGGGGGTGAGCCACTGATGATACGTCAAGCCGGATGTGCTCACATTGACAGAACTCCTTCATGGCTCCCTTTGAAGATTGGTACCATTATCAGTTATGATGCTGTGTGGAAAGCCAAACCGGAAGATCACCTTATTGATGAATTGAACCGTCGTAGCTGCGTCACACTTACTGACTGGCTCTGCCTCCACCCACTTGGTGAATTTATCAACTGCCACCAAAAGGTGGGTCTTCTTGTCCTTGGATCTCTTAAATGGCCCAACCATATCCAGCCCCCAAGTTGCAAACGGCCATGTGATTGGAATCATCCCCAATTCTTGAGTCGGTACATGAGCGCGCCTTGAGAATTTTTGACAGCCATCACATCTTTTGACCAAGTCCTCGGCATCAGCATGAGCTGTCAACCAATAGAAACCGTGACGAAACGCCTTGGCTACCAGAGACTTTGAACCGGCATGGTGACCACAATCTCCTTCGTGGATCTCACGCAAAATTTCACCGCCTTCTTCAGGAGATACGCAGCGTTGAAACGCCCCTGTCACACTGCAATGATGTAACTCTCCATTGATAATAGTCATGGACTTGGACCGCCAGATTATCTGCCTTGCCGAAGTTTCATCTTCTGGTAACTCGCCCCGGTTCATATACGCCAGATATGGAACCGTCCAATCCGGGATAACATGAAGAGCCGCCACCAACTGAGCCTCCGGATCAGGAACAGCCAAATCCTCTTCACTAGGGAGCTTGACGGACAGATTATGCAGCACATCCAGGAAGACATTAGGTGGAACCGGTTTACGCTGGGAACCCAAGCGACTTAAAGCGTCCGCCGCTTCATTCTTCCGCCGGTCCACATGATCCACCTGATAACCTTTGAAGTGACCTGCAACAATATCCACCTCACGACGATATGCCGCCATGAGTGGGTCCTTGGAGTCCCAAGTGTCGGACACTTGTTGAGCCACCAGGTCCGAATCACCAAAGCACTTAACTCGGCTGAGATTCATCTCTTTAGCCATCCGAAGACCATGGAGTAAAGCCTCATATTCAGCTGCATTGTTAGTGCAAGGGAACATTAAACGGAGAACATAACAAAACTTATCACCTCGTGGGGAAGTTAAAATGACTCCAGCCCCCGAGGCTTCCAATTGCCTGGACCCATCAAAATGAATAGTCCAATAAATATGATCCGGCTTCTCCTTTGGCGCTTGTAATTCTGTCCAATCATTGATGAAATCCACAAGTGCCTGAGATTTGATCGTCGTCCGGGGCATATATTTTAATCCGTGAGGCCCAAGCTCAATAGCCCATTTAGCAATCCGGCCAGTTGCTTCCCTGTTCTGGATTATGTCCCCCAAAGGAGCAGAACTGACCACCGTGATGGGATGACCTTGGAAATATTGCTTAAGCTTCTGGCTTGCCATGAAAACTCCATACACCAGCTTCTGCCAATGCGGGTACCTTTGCTTGGATTCAATAAGTACCTCACTGATATAATAAACCGGCCGTTGAACCGGATACTCCTTTTCGGCCTCCTTGCGCTCCACCACAATAGCCACGCCAACAACCCGGGCGTTAGCTGCCACATATAGCAACAACGGCTCTTTATCAATTGGAGCAGCAAGCACCGGTGGATTAGCAAGCTGCCGCTTTAAGTCCTCAAACGCTTCATTGGTGGCGTTACTCCAGACGAAGTTATCCGTTTTCTTCAGCATCTGATATAAAGGAATGGCCTTCTCACCAAGGCGACTGATAAACCGGCTCAACGCGGCAATCGGGCCTGCCAGGCGTTGAACATCATTAATACACTTCGGTTTAGCCAAAGAAGTTATAGCCTTGATTTTTTCCGGATTAGCTTCGATGCCTCTATTAGATACCAGAAAACCCAAGAGCTTGCCTGTCGGTGCACCAATGACACACTTGGCCGGATTAAGCATCATTTTATAAACCTGGAGGTTATCAAAAGTCTCCTTCAAGTCATCAATCAATGTCTCCTCCTTTCTGGATTTCACCACAATATCATCCACATAGGCATGAACATTGCGGCCGATCTGATCATCAAGACAATTCTGCACACACCGTTGATAAGTCGCCTGGGCACTCTTGAGCCCAAAGGGCATAGACACATAGCAGAAGGCTCCAAAGGGAGTTATGAAGGTTGTCTTCTCCTGGTCCTTAACCGCCATTTTGATCTGATGGTAACCAGAATATGCATCCAGAAAGCTCAAACGCTCGCAACCCGCCGTAGCATCAATAATTTGATCAATACGAGGGAGGGCAAAAGGATCTGCCGGACAAGCCTTGTTAAGATCTGTGTAGTCCACACACATACGCCAAGTGCCATTCTTCTTAAGAACCAGCACCGGATTAGCCAACCACTCAGGATGGAAAACTTCGATGATAAATCCAGCCGCCAAGAGCCTGGCTACTTCCTCACCGATAGCCTTGCGTCTTTCTTCATTGAATCGGCGAAGAAACTGCTTAACCGGTTTATACTTGGGATCGACATTGAGAGTGCTCAGCGAGTTCTCTCGGTACACCTGGCATGTCAGAAGGCTTCCATGCAAAGATGTCCCGGTTCTCACGGATGAACTCGATGAGCGCGCTTTCCTATTTTGGATCCAAGTTAGCACTGATGCTAAACTTCTTGGATGAATCACCAGGAACGAAATCAACAAGCTTAGTCTCATCAGCCATTTTAAACTTCAAGGCCGGTTCATTCTCTGTAGTTGGCTTTTTCAAAGAAGTCATATCCGCCGGATCAACATTGTCCTTAGAACTTCAATTCCTCGGTCGCACAAACCGACTCAGCGTATGCGGCATCACCTTCTTCACATTCCAAAGCAATCTTGCGGCTCCCGTGCACTGTGATAGTCCCCTTATGACCCGGCATCTTGAGCTGCAGATAGACATAACAGGGCCTTGCCATAAACTTAGCATAAGCCGGCCGTCCAAACAGGGCATGATATGGGCTCTTGATTTTCACCACCTCAAATGTCAACGTCTCTGATCTTGAATCATGCTCATCACCAAAAGCAACCTCCAGAGCTATCTTACCAACGGGATATGCCGATTTACCAGGTACCACACCATGGAAGACCGTGTTGGACGGTTTAAGATTTTTATCCGTTAACCCCATGCGATGGAAGGTTTCATAATAAGGGATATTGATACTACTCCCCTCATCCATGAGTACCTTGGTGAACTTATAACCTCCCACCTGAGGTGCCACCACCAACGCCAGATGACCCGGATTATCAACCCGGGGTGGATGATCCTCTCGACTCCACACAATAGGCTGTTCAGACCAGCGTAAATATCGGGGAACCGCCGGTTCAACGGAATTCACTGCCCTTTTATGAAGCTTCTGATCGCGCTTGTCCAGGCTAGTGGTGAAGACATGATACTGCCCGCTATTCAACTGCTTCGGGTTGCTCTGGTAACCCGACTGCTGCTGCTGCTGTTGCTGATTCCCGTGATTATTATAACCACCTTGGTTGCCCTGATTGCTTTGATTGCCATGTCCACTCTAGTTACCGTGAAAACCTGAACCGGAACTTCCTCCACTGTAACCCGGCCCATGAGACCCAGGGCCTGAACCGCCGTCCGGTCCATGATCATACCGAAAGAAGTCGGAATTTTTGAACTCCTGCATGATATAACAATCTTTCCAGAGGTGCGTGGACAGTTTGTCCTGCGTCCCGTGCTTCGGGCAAGGCTGGTTTAACAGATAAGACAAACGCCCCAGATTAGGACTTGGTCCTCCACCACGCTGGGGCGGTTTACCCTTACGCCATTGGCCCTTGTCCTGCGCGTTGGTATTAGCCACAAAATCCAAACTGTTATCTGCTTTACGTTTACCATTGTTTCCATGGCCTGCCGGGTTGTGCTGCTGCCCCTTGGTATTGCCGCTCTTCTTTCCCTTCCCTGTCTTGTCATCGTCAGACTCGGGGTCCTTGGTACTATCAGAGTCGGCATATTTCACCAGAGCAGCCATGAGAGTCCCCATGTCATTGCAGTGGCGTTTAAGCCGTCCCAACTTCAGCTTCAGAGGTGCAAACCGGCAATTGCCTTCCAACGTCGAAACTGCTGTATCAGCGTTAATGCGGTCCGATGAATGCAAAATCTCCGAAACCCGGTGCACCCAATGGGTTGTTGATTCTCCTTCCTCCTAGACACAGGCAGCTAAGTCCACAATTGACATGGGCTACTTGCACGTATCCTTGAAATTCTGGATAAAATGGGCCCTTAACTCAGCCCATGACCCAATGGAGTTAGCCGGCAAGTTCTTCAGCCAAGTGCGGGCTGTCCCCTCCAGCACCATGGTGAAGTATTTAGCACACGCCGCATCGTCCACATCCAACATCTCCATCGCCATCTCATAGCTTTCAACCCATGACTTGGGGGATAAATTGGCGGTGTAATTCGGCACCTTACGTGGGCCCTTGAAATCCTTAGGCAGGCGCATGTTGCGTAGTGCTGGGACGAGACACGGTACTCCCAAAGAGCTGGAAGTGACCCCTGGTTCCACCGAAGTGGTTGGACGAACCGGAGTAAGTTGGCGGGCTTCATTCTGCGCTGCTAACTCGGCCTCTCGTCGTGCCCTAGCGTGATCCACCACGTTCTGAGCATCACCACCACCACCTGCCGGGTTATGACCACGGGGCGGATTACGGTTTCGTGCTCTGCTTGATACGACCGGTTCATCGATACGCCTGCTGTAACTCCGGCTTGGGCAAGGAGTAGAATGGATCCTCTTGCGACTATACGAATAAGCCTGCTGTTGAACCAAAGCTGTCTGAAGAAGCTGCCTAGCCCGTCGCGTCTCGACTGCCACCGGAGACTCGCCTTCGATCGGGAGGGCCACCAGCCGTGAAGCGGCAGCGACAATGTTGTCCATCGGGTTAGAGTAATGACCCGGTGGTGTTGGGACATGATGAGGTGGATCCACCAAACGTGGCTGAACCGGCGCCCCCCGCTCCACGTGCCTCCACCCGGTTTACCACCGGCGGATTACTGGTCCCTGCTCCTGGGGTATTAAAGAGGTTCCTGGCCTCATAAACCGGCGGCAGGCGAGATTGGTACCTCCTCTTCAGGACATCGTTTGACACACTCTGATCCAGCATAAGCCGGTTAGCCTGTGCATCCAATGCGGCCTGTTCCACAGCCATCCTGTTGTCCTCAGCTGCCAAGTCGGCTTTGGCCTGGGTGATCTGATCTTTCACCTTCGCGATTTCCGCATTATGCGCATTTTGATCCGCCGGGTTAACCTCCGCCATCAGTGTCGCCAAAGCGTCAAATAGATCAGATAGAACCTGAGCCGGCGGCCATACAGGGCCTCCTGCCCCGGCTGCCGTTGCCGCTGCTGATCCAGAAATCATCGCCGCTGTGCTCGAAGAGTGGAGCGCTGGCTGCGTACCGGCCATGAAGATCGCAACCCGGTTTGGCGGATCAAAGGGGTCAGGAATACTGTCGCCATCGGAGCAGCCCCCAATCCGGCCATCTTACAACTGGTATAACGACTCGGTCTCTCCGGTCGATGACTCGTCGCCGGAATAAACGACGGTTTCACCACCAGATTCCGATCTATCCTCAGATTCCCCTCCGTGGATGACTCCCACGAAGGCACGCTTCATTACAGGCTTAACCCGGGCAGATCTCGCACGCTAAGCCATTTCAACGAGGTCGGTGCAGATGTCCGGCTCAGGGCCCGGTTCGCCGATCTTGCCAATGAAAACGTGTATGCCTCCGAAGGGGACCCGGTACCCGTACTCGATTGAGCCAGCCTCGGGGCCCCAGCCTGCATCGTCGATGTAGATCTTGCCGCGACGACTCTTGGTCATCCGGCCCATGGCGTATCCCTTGAGTCCTTCGAAGCTGCCCTCTAAGAACTCGAAACCATCGTGCGATAGCCCCACGGTGGGCGCCAACTGTCATGGTTTTGTCACGGCAGATGTCCTAGGGAAAGGACTTAGTCGTGGAGCCATTGCTACGGGTTAGCTTAAAGGGGTTAAAGCGGACAAGGGACGCAGAGAGTTTATACTGGTTCGGCCCCTTGCGGTGAAGGTAAAAGCCTACGATCCAGTTGTTGTGGGATTGCTTGGGTTTCGATGACCAGGGAGCGAATACGCTTTGCCTGAGTCTCGAGTTGTTGTCTGTTGTTCTTAAACCGCCGTCGGGTCATCCCCTTATATACATGGGTTGACGCCCGTCGGTTTACAGAATCCCGAGGCCGGCTCATAAACGTGTCCGGCTCGGTCTCTGCTCTTTCTATCTTACAACACAAGTTTACATATCAATGCCGGTTTATGTCTATAGGCCTTAAACCGGCTTTGGGCCCTGGGCCTTCATAAAGCGTCACCGTCTGTCTTCATGGGCTTCAGATACAGTGAACCATTATGGGGTTAACCCGGCCTCTCCTGGCCGGTTTACGCCCAGTAGTAATAACCCTAACAGTAGGTATTTCCCTCAGTGATGAGACCAAGGCTATCGAACCAGTGGAAGAACCACGCAACACCACGTAAACAGCTCCTGCACACAAAGAACAAATACTTGCAACCCGACGTGTTAAAGGGGTTGTCAGTCTCTTTCGGGTAACGGCGCCAGAAATTGGCACGTGGATGGGAGAAAGTTGTAATAGATTGAATAAATAGATCACGAATAAAATAAAGTGCAGCAAAGTATTTTTGTGTTTTTTGATTAATATATTTGAAAATAAACGCGAATAAAAATAGATATCGAGGCAAATATAATAAAGAAGAGACCCAGGGGCCGTAGATTTCACTAGTGGCTTCTCTCGAGAAAAATAGCATACGGTGGGTAAAAAAATTACTGTTGGGCAATTGATAGAACTTCAAATAATTATGACGATATCCAGGCAATGATCATTATATAGGCATCACGTCCAAGATTAGTAGACCGACTCCTGCCTGCATCTACTACTATTACTCCACACATCGACCGCTATCCAACATGCATCTAGTGTATTAAGTTCATGGAAAAACGGAGTAATGCAATAAGAACGATGACATGATGTAGACAAGATCTATTGATGTAGAAATAGACCCCATCTTGTTACCCTTAATGGCAACGATACATACGTGTCGGTTCCCCTTCTGTCACTGGGATCAAGCACCGTAAGATCGAACCCATCACAAAGCACCTCTTCTCATGGCAAGAAAAATCGATCTAGTTGGCCTAACTAAACCAAAGATTCAAAGAAGAAATACGAGGCTATAAGTAATCATGCATATAAGAGATCAAAATACTCATAACTTTCATGGATAAAAACATAGATCTAATCATAAACTCAAAGTTCATCGGATCCCAACAAACACACCGCAAAAAGAGTTACATCAAATAGATCTCCAAGAGACCATTGTATTGAGAATCAAATGAGAGAGAGGAAGCCATCTAGTTACTAACTACGGACCCTAGGTCTACAATGAACTACTCACGCATCATCAGAGAGGCACCAATGAGGATGATGAACCCCTCTGTGATGGTGTCTAGACTGGATCTGTGGTTTCTGGAACTTGCGGCGACTGGAATTGATTTTCATCGACTCCCCTAGGGTTTCTGGAATATTGGGGTATTTATAGAGCAAAGAGGCGGTGCAGGAGGCGGCCGAGGTGGGCACAACCCACCTGGGCGCGCCTAGGCCCCCAGGTGCACCCTGGTGGGTTGTGCCCCCCTCTGAGCCCCCTCAGGTACTTTCTTGGCCCATCGTGTGTCTTCTGGTCCAGAAAAAATCACCAAAAAGTTTTGCTGTGTTTGGACTCCGTTTGGTATTGATTTCTTGCGAAGTAAAAAACAAGCAAAAAACAACAACTGGCCCTGGGCACTATGTCAATAGGTTAGTCCCAAAAAATGATATAAAGTTGCTATAAAATGATTGTAAAACATCCAAGAATGATAATATAACAGCATGGAACAATCAAAAATTATAGATACGTTGGAGACGTATCAGTAGGGTGAGACAAATCAGAGTAAACTCAGAATAAATGCAAAGGATAAATTAACTATTCAAATCAACATATCTCTCCCCTCTTAGAGACATGTAAATTCTCTCCTCTTAGGATAGTGCATCTCTCTCTTCCTTTCTTAGAAGAGGTTTTGAAAACGAGCTTTGATGTGCATCTCTCTCCCCCTTTGACATCAATTTCGAAGAAGGGTAAGCTTCAAGATTGTGAGTCAAGTGAGTGTGGTCTTGGAGAGGCACAACAAGGCAGGATGCAGCTTCAGATGCAGATAGAGAGAAATAATCATTGAGTGGAGCTGGAAAATAAGGAATAGTAGATTTGGCAAAACATTCTTTCATTAGTGACATCGGTGGCTCCGATTTATTTCGATTGGTGACTCCAAGATGTAGAGATCTCAGATATAGCACATCGGTGGATCCGAATTAGTCCGTTTCGGTTGAACCGATGAACTATGTGCAGGGTTTATTTGCACTTAGGTGCGACGGATGAGCTTTGTATCGGAGATACCGAGTTCACCATAGAAGCAAAATTTTGTCAATTCAGCTTACTTGCAATTGAGCTCTCACAAAGATTTGCAGGGAATTCGAATAGGATTTGCAATGAATTCAGCTAAGAGCAAACTGAAAGAAATACAGAAAAGATAAAAAGATCTAGATGGAGTTTTCTTTTTGATTGAGAGGAAACACTCTAGCAAAAGAAATGCAAATGAAGAAAGACACAAGAGAACTTCATCTAAAGAGGTCGGCAACAAAGTCACCTATGTTAGAGTATATTGACTTAGGAGTCAAGTGAGATCACTTGATCATAGGTCATACTCATTGTTAAGGTCAAAATGGGGTTGCCATTTCTCATTTAAGCGTTTCAATGTATTCACATATTGTTGAGTTGCTTTGACTCATGACTTGGAGCAAAGCTTCTCTAAGATGTGAGGATATAGCTTGGGCTTGTATTTGAACTTGTGGTGGATGCTCATATGAATTGAGTTGGGAGCATATCTTATCTATTTGAAGCTCATCTTCCTACATGTGTTAGTCTTGCAAGGCACAACATTAATTTATCCAAATTGACAAGAGTGAAATTCATCATAAAGTATTGTCAAAGGATATGTTGAGTGTAGTTTTATTCCTTGAACACAACTACCAAAGCATATATACTTGGTCATGACAAGATTGCTCATGATATGAGTGATTTGCAATCTTGTGAAATGAGGCTCATCCAAGTACCTACAAGGAGTTAGATGGAACACAAGGGTGCAAATGTATCCAAGACATATGATCATCATCATAAGAGAGATATCAAGGATTAGTCATATAGGCTCATGCATTGCTTGCATCCGAGAGAGTCTATACTCCAAATTTGAGGCATCATTGATATTCAACTCACTCCTCAATTGACAAAATATCTTTTCCTCAAGAGGGTTGGTGAAGATATCTGCCAATTTGTCGGTGTGGAACGACACCTATGGGATCACAAGAATCCCTACTACAGTTGCCGGGGCGCAGGGTTGCGAGGAGAGCAGGGCTAGTAGACAGCACAAGGTTCGTTTACCCAGGTTCGGGCCGCGAGGATGCGTAAAACCCTAGTCCTGCTTTGGTGGGTGTATTTCTGAGAGTTCTTGAGCTCTCGAACTAGCTGTGGTCAGTGCGTGGTTCGAAAGAGCCGAATCCTTCTCCAGTATGCCATGGGCCTCCTTTTATAGTTGAAAGGGGCTGCCACAGTGACACACGGGAGGTGGAAAGGCGTACAGTGCTCTGAGCTTATCGCTCGTATTACAGGACGAGACGCATTTAATGTGTAGCTTAGGTGTCCCCTTGCTTTATTGGGGACGGGGGCGAGGCCCGTCCCGTCCGTCGCCGCTCCTCCTTGCCTTGACACGCGCCCTAGCCAGTGAGGTGCGTGCTGTCATGTAGGCAGCCAGGCAGCTGAGGTGGAGCGGTAGCGGAGCCTTCACGAAGATCTGCATGCCGCCACGTAGGCGCTCGATGAGTTGGCCTGGGAGCTGCATGTTGCCACGCAGGTGCCCGCCCAGCTGGTTGGGCTGGCAGCTGCATGTGAACGGTGGTGGAAGCTTGTCCGGCGCGGGTTTGGCAGTGGCCCCGCTGGCGTCCTTGGCGAGGGCCTTGCCGGGTGGCCCGGCAAGGGTCTTGCCGTGGCGTGCTATCGTCCCCGGCAAGGACCTTGCCGGGGGTCTGGTGGCCTTCCTCGGCAGGGATCTTGCCGAGAATCGTTGTCTTCTAACCCTCATCTGATCTTGAATATGTCTTCACACAAAGATCTGCATGCCACCACAGAGGTGCCTTCCCGAGCCCTGGCCCCATGTTGATGACGGCGTTGGGGGCCGTGGGCTCAAGGGTGGCTCGCTCTGTTGGTGTGGAGTGAGCTGTCCCGGCAAGGGTCTTGCCGGGGCCGCTGAGGCCGCCCGGCAAGGGTCTTGCTGGGGGAACCTGCTTCGCCCCTCTGCTCTTTGTGGTCTTGGCCTTGGCGTTGCTTTGATTGTCTTGGGCTTCGGTCTTACCTTGGCTCACCTCCCCTGTTCTGCTTGGTGTGGTCGTGGGCGCGGCTCCGACTGCCCGTGCACAGGTAAAGGGGTACAAAAGCGTGCCCCTATTTTTGTACATCGACAGGAGCCCCCGGGCCTGGGCCACACATAAGCGCGACACGTTGTTGGGCCAGGCCCAAAACGGTGCGCGGGCAAGTGGGACGGTTTTTACCGTGGTAAGACTCTTCGCGCGCTCCGCTTCCTTCGACCCGCGCGCGCGGCGCGGCGTGGAGGGGCGTGCGTGACATGGGCGGCATGCGTGGGGCGGTTTCCACACGCATGCATCACATCGCAGTAAATGGGCAGCGCGCCCCGCGGCTTCCCCATAAAAAGGGATAACCGCAGGCGCACTGTTCCTTTTACCCTCCGCGCAACCCCAATCTTGGAGACCTCCGCCTGCCTCCTTCTTCTTCTTCAAGCTTTGTTCCTGCTTGCCGCCGTTGTGCCCCCGCCGCCTTCAGTCTTGCCCTCCTCCCCCAACCGTCATGGCACCAAAATCCACCAAGGGCAAGGGAGTGGCTAAGGATGCCGGAGCCGCGGAGCCGCGGAGCCGCCGAAAAGTGTGCTGGCGGTGCCGCGGACGCAGTCCGCCTTCTTCCCCTCGACAGTCGACATGTTCGAGCTTCGGGGCTCCTTCAGGCCCTTGTGGGGAGTGAAGACGGGGGAAGGATTCGGGGCATCCAGCCACGCGTGTCATCCCCGCTGACTGCGCCGAAGCTGCCCCAAATCGGTACCCCTTCTTTGTCGATTATTTTTCCTGTGGGCTCTGTCCTCTTTTCTCTGATTTCTTCAGCGACGTCATGCATACTTTTGGCTTCCGCCTCCTGGATTTTACTCCGAATGCGGTGGCGTGCATGGCCCTTTTCGCGCATCTCTGTGAGGGCTTCGCCGGGGTGCACCCCAACACGGCGCTCTTCCGCCATTACTTCTCCCCTCGGATCCAACCAGGGGGCGCCATCTACGGTTGCATCGCCTGGGTCTCAAGATCCAAGGGGGCGTATCCGGAGGGCGCCATGAAGGAGAGGTGGGAAGAATGGCGGGGCCCGTGGCTGACGACGAGAAGCTCACGGTCGCCACCACCAGGATCCTCCGGCGCACCGAGGCTGGCCTCACCCTTGAGATGATCGGGGCGGACTTCATCCGCCGCCGGATCGCTCCACTGCATAACAAGGGGAGGCCTGCTTGGCTCTTCACGAACCCCGCTGACATCATACGGCTTCGTCCTGGCCTCGACCACAATTTCATAGTGATGGGGCACGCCCATTTCTGCCAGCGGCTCTTCCAGCTTGACGTGGGCCGTGACGGCGAGGTCGAGCGGACCGGCAAGGTCGCGAGGGCCGCCGCGAAGGCCGGCAAGGTCCTCAAGGGGCCTCTGTTCAAGCTGCCGATGGGGGTGGTCCTGTTGTGCAATAACTCGCGCCGGTCCCAGATCATTGCCATGATGCCGGACTGCAACGCGCATGGCCCCGACCCGAGCTGGAAGGAGCCGGAGGACGCCAAGGTGCAGCAGTTTTTTGACACTCTGCACGAGGGGTACGTCAACGCCGACGCCGTGTGGCTGCTTGTCCAGGACACCACCCAGGCAGAGCTGGACTACATCGCCACCAGGGCGAGGGAGGCACAGCTCGCCAAGGAGGCCGGCAGCACCGGCGGTGTGGAGGACAAGGCCATGACGGCCGCGGAGGAGGAGGAGCTCGCCCGGTGGGCGGCGGCAGCCAAGGGAGCCAGCAGCGCCAGCACCGAGGCTCCTCTGGTTGAAGATGTGACCGGCGAGTCGTCGGAGGAGGAGGCCGAGCCCGCAGGCCCGACGCCAGCTGCAGGGAGAGGGCGAGTCCTGCGGCGAGCCGGTCCGGCCCGGCAGGGCTGCGTGGCCACAGCTGGCCTTGGAGGGGTCCGGGCGCCACACGAGGGCCGCGGCGGCAAAGAAGCCGGCGAAGGTCGCGGTGAAGAAGAAGACGGCCGCCCCTCTTCATCGATGCGTGCCCAGACACCACCTCCTTCTCCTCCTCCGGCGGATGTTGATACGGAGGTCACTTTTGACTATGGATCCCTCAGCCCAAGGAGGAAGAGGAAAACAGCAGAGGAGGAGGCGGACGACGAGTAAGTATCTGGTTCCTTTTCGTTATCTCTGCCTCCTCAATCTGTGTTGCTCGTCTTGACTTGTCTTCATCTTTGCAGGGACGTGGAGACGCTGGCCCAGAGATTGAAGAGGGCCAAGGTCTCGGCGGGTGGCCAGCCCCCAGCCGGTACTTCGAGGGCGCCACTGGTGGTGTTGAGCAGCCCGGACAGCAGCCCCCGGCATAGCCCCCAGCGTAAGTTCATCACTCTCTCCTCGTCGACACGTGTTAGGGGCACGACACTTTGGCGCTGACCTTGCCAAGTATGTAGGAGGGGAGTAGCCGCGGGAGGAGCCATAGAGGGCTACTCCCAACACACCGCCCCCATCGACCACGCCGCCCCGAGGGGCGTCCCCGGCAAGGGCGCCAAGCACCGAGCCCACGCACATGGAGGAGGGGGAGGAGGAGAACTTGGGCGCCGGCGGCTTTGCCTCGGCGCCAAATGTTGGCGGAGAGGGGACTTCCGTTTCCCAGCCGGGTACTGGCACAGGTGAGTCGTTCGCCGTTCGTCTCTGCTCCTTGTTCTTTCTTGCTCTTGGCCTTGGCCTTGCCTTACTCCCTTCTTTGGCGTTCAGATTCCCCCTGGGTGAACCCAGAGGACGTGGACGCCATCGTCGAGGATGTCGCCAAGGCTGCCGAGGCGGACGCCGAGAGGATTGCGCCGAGGAGGCCGCCAAGGGCGCTGCCGAGGATGCTGCCAAGGGGCCCGCTGGGGAGGCCGGCAAGGCCACCACTGAGGAGGCCGGCACGGGGCCTGCCGGGGAAGCCGGCAAGGCCGCCGACAAGGAGGAGGAGGAGGAGGTGGCCGATGGCCAGCCTTCCTCCTCTGCTGCTTTAGGCTCCGGCAAGTACCTGAGGGTGAGCGACGACTTGTTCGTCCACCTTTCAGGCGCGTCAAGCACCAGGACGCCTGTCGAGGGGGAGGTGTTCGGCGACGAAGTGCTTGCCGCCTCCGGGCTTGTGGTCGTCGACGAGCCGAGCGCTGGGAGCGACGGCTCTCAGGAAGAGCAGCTCCTCCACGCCATGGGCGCCAGCTTCCGGAAGCTCCAGGCGCTCCACCACGCCCGCCTGGACAAGGCTAAGTCCAGGACATCGGTGGTGGAGAAGGCGGAGGCGGACCTCCAGGAGCGCATTGCCGAGACGCAGGACTGGTTCCGCGAAGCCCACAAGGAGCTCAAGGCTGCCTAGGGCGAGCTGGCCAAGCGCGACGTGGAGCTCACCATGAAGCTCGCCGACATCAAGAAAGCTCAAGAGACGGCGAGGAACTTGGCCGCGGCCGCCGAAGCCGCCCGGACCCAGCACCAGGCTGCGCTGAACTCCCAGGAGGAGGACCTTGCCGCACGCGAGGAGAAGCTTGCCGCCATGCTTCGCGGCAAGGATGCAGAGGTGGAGAAGCTTGTCTTGCAGCGGACCAGTGAGCTAGAGCAAAGGCACAAAGAGGCACTCAATGCCCAGGCCCAGGTTCACACCGACAAGGTGGACGAGTTGGAGGCGGAGCGCTACGGGCTGAAGGAGCAGGCCCTGAGGCTGTCCCAGGAGAAGGACACGCTTAACAGTGCCTTGACAGAGGCGCAGGGCGCGGTCGTCAGCAAGGCCGGGGAGCTCTCCGAGGCCAACAACTCCATCCAGGACCTCAAGCTGAAGCTGGAGGGTCTTGAGAAGATGTTGTCGGAGGCCAAAACCCGAGAGGGGACCCTGGCCAAGGAGCTGGAGGCTGAGAAGCAGTTGCGGGCGAATGAGGGCCTCAACTTCGCGGATCACGTGGCGGGCGAGAACCGTTGGCTCGATCGCCTCGCCACCGTTGCCAACCAGGCCGCCGCATAGCTGGCCATCATGGGGATGCCGGATGTGAGGCACGTCCCGGAGCGGAGCGTGAGCGCCAACTGCAGCCTGACCGATTCTTCGAAAAGGTCATCGGCGCTCTGGAGCGGCTCCACGCCAACCGGGCGGCCTCACTGGCCGACGAGTCCCGGAGGTTTTGCCAGGGAGCCATGACCAAGGTTCTCACCAAGGTGGCGCACTGGTACCCCGACCTCGACTTCGACGCCGCGCTGGAGAGCTTGCCGGAGGGTACTAACCTCGCACCGCTCATGGAGCGCATCAAGCCCATCATCAGCCGAGTCGGCGGAATTCAGAGGGTGGAGGGCCAGCGCTGGGATTAGGCATCCCATTCTTTATTGCCGCTGCATGTTCACAACCAAGACAATTGCTATCTCTAGTTAGAACCACAGCAACAATTTGATGTAATATAACTCTGCAACACTTTTGGTATTATGCATATTATTTTCCTGTTCGATTTTTCCTTGCATGTCCGCCCTACGTAACTGGGTAGGCTTTGTCGGCGCGTAAACCCAGGGCGGCGTCTTGGGGACGGATCCCCATTGGCCTGCCGGGTGTGCTTGCTGCCAGGCAAACCACCTCACCGCCCTTAGCGCGGCCGCCCGATCTGTCGAGTTTGACTCGAGTCAGAGTGAGGAGCCTTGCCAGGTGCGGAAGGCTACCCCGCCACTCTTGACGCGGCAGCTTTGAGCTGTTGAGCGGACTTGAAACAGAACAAAGGCGTTGCCAATTGCGGGGGGGCCCTTTGCGTGCAGGTTTCCCATACATAGGCCAGATCTCCGAGGATGATAACCTCAAGTGTAAAAGGAAATAATCCAAGGCTCTGAATGACTTAGCTTTTCTGTTGTCGAGCCGGCGTCATCCCTCCCGCCGTCTTCTTCTCAGAAACCGCAAGCAATGAAGAACTGCTAGGCTATCTGCTAGACCAGATTCTCACAATTGCGCCCCCTACCTGGCGCGCCAAAGATGTCGGTGTGGAACGACACCTATGGGATCACAAGAATCCCTACTACGGTTGCCGGGGCGCAGGGTTGCGAGGAGAGCAGGGCTAGTAGACAGCACAAGGTTCGTTTACCCAGGTTCGGGCCGCGAGGATGCGTAAAACCCTAGTCCTGCTTTGGTGGGTGTATTTCTGAGAGTTCTTGAGCTCTCGAACTAGCTGTGGTCAGTGCGTGGTTCGAAAGAGCCGAATCCTTCTCTAGTATGCCATGGGCCTCCTTTCATAGTTGAAAGGGGCTGCCACAGTGACACACAAGAGGTGGAAAGGCGTACAGTGCTCTGAGCTTATCGCTCGTATTACAGGACAAGACGCATTTAATGCGTAGCTTAGGTGTCCCCTTGCTTTATTGGGGACGGGGGCGAGGCCCGTCCCGTTCGTCGCCGCTCCTCCTCGCCTTGACACGCGCCCTGGCCAGTGAGGTGTGTGGTGCCATGTAGGCAGCCAGGCAGCTGAGGTGGAGCGGTGGCGGAGCCTTCACGAAGATTTGCATGCCGCCACGCAAGCGCTCGATGAGTTGGCCTGGGAGCTGCATGTTGCCACGCAGGTGCCCGCCCAGCTGGTTGGGCTGGCAGCTGCATGTGAACGGTGGTGGAAGCTTGTCTGGCGCGGGTTTGGCAGTGGCCCCGCTGGCGTCCTTGGCGAGGGCCTTGCCGGGTGGCCCGGCAAGGGTCTTGCCGTGGCGTGCTGTCGTCCCCGGCAAGGACCTTGCCGGGGGTCTGGTGGCCTTCCTCGGCAGGGATCTTGCCGAGAATCGCCGTCTTCTAATCCTCATTTGATCTTGAATATGTCTTCACAAAGATCTGCATGCCACCACAGAGGTGCCTTCCCGAGCCCTGGCCCCATGTTGATGACGGTGTTGGGGGCCGTGGGCTCAAGGGTGGATCGCTCTGTTGGTGTGGAGCGAGCTGTCCCAGCAAGGGTCTTGCCGGGGCCGCTGAGGCCGCCCGGCAAGGGTCTTGCCGGGGGAACCTGCTTCGCCCCTCTGCTCTTTGTGGCCTTGGCCTTGGCGTTGCTTTGATTGTCTTGGGCTTCGATCTTACCTTGGCTCACCTCTCCTGTTCTGCTTGGTGTGGTCGTGGGCGCGGCTCCGACTGCCTGTGCACAGGTAAAGGGGTACAGCGTGCCCCTATTTTTGTACACCGACACAATTGATTGTCGGTATGAACATGCTTAAGATTTATGTCACCTTTAGCAACATGATCATGAATGAAATGGTGACGAACTTCAATATGCTTACTTCAAGAATGTTGCACAGGATTGTGTGCTATCTTAATAGCACTCTCATTGTCACTATCCCATAATCTTTGAGATTTTGAGTCATCCAAAGTAATTGAGCATAACATGATCCCGCGGCAATGTATTCGGCTTCGGCGGTGGATAATGATAAAAGGGATCTACCAAGAAATTGACATGTACCCGAAGTGGATTTTCTATCAACCTTGTCACCGGCATAGTCCGAGTCGGAATAGCGAATAAGATCAAAAGATGACCTCTTAGGGTACCAAATGCCAAAATTTGGTGTATGAATCAAATGTCTCACTATACTTTTCACGACCTTAAGATGACATTCTTTAGGGGCTTCTTGATACCGTGCACCCATGCACACACTTAGCATAATGTCGGGACGGAGGCACACAAAGATATAATAGAGAACAAATCATTGACTGGTAAACCTTTTTATCAATTGGGTTGCTATCCTTAGTCAAGTCAAGATGTCCACTAGTATGCATGGGTGTTTTCATACCTTTGCTTTCTTGCGTGTTGAACTTCTTGAATAGATCCTTGGTATACTTTGTTAGTGAGACAAAGGTAACTTCCTTAGTTTGCTTGATTGATTTGCAAACCAAGAAAAAATTGAGTTCACTCATCATAGACATCTCAAACTTTTTCGACGTCAACCTTCCAAATTTCTCACTAAAATGGGGGTTAGTAGAACCAAGTATGATATCATCAACATAGATTTGGCACACAAACAATTCTCCATTAACCCTTTTAGTGAAGAGATTTGAATCATTTTTCCAATTTCCAAGCCTTTCTCAATAAGAAACTTAGTCAAGCATTTATACCAATTAGGTGCTTACTTAAGACCATAAAGAGCTTTGTGAAGTTTGTAAACATGATTAGGTTTCTTGGGATTAACAAAGCCAGGAGGTTGTTTAACATAAAATTCCTCCTCAATTTTGCCATTTAAAAAACACTCTTAATATCCATTTGGTATATAGAGTGATATAATGGTGATTGGCATAAGCAAGTAAAATGCGAATGGACTTAAGTCTAGCAACGGGGGCATATGTCTCACCATAGTCCATGCCTTCGACTTGAGTGTAGCCTTGAGCAATTAGATGAGCCTTATTGCGCACCACTTGTCCATCCTCATCTTGCTTATTCCAAAACACCCATTTAGTTCCAATGATGTTTTGATCATCCTTGGGATTCTCAACCAATGTCCACACTTGGTTTCTCTCAAACTTTTGTAGCTCCTCGTGCATAGCATTTATCCAATCCGGGTCTTCAAGGGGTTCTTCCACATGCATAGGTTCATTGCTAGATATGAATGAGTAATGTTCACAAAAGTTAGCCAAACGAGTTTTTAGAGCGAGAGATTCTCCCGGGAATGATGTCGTCGAGGATTGTTCAATGGGATGATTCTTTGTAACTCTTGATATAACTCGTGGGAGCATTTGCTTGGGTTGTGGTGGAACATCATCTTGTTCTTCTTCTTCTTCATTATTGGTGTCGTTGTTCGCTTGTGGAGGTGGAGAAGGAGGTCGAGGTGGATCATCTTGTTCTACTTCCTCGTTTCCTTCGTCTTGGCGAGTTCCACTTGTGGATGCCTCCATGTCAACGGTTCACCTTGATGTGAAGTAGAGGCTTCCACTTGAATAGACAAAGTGCTCTCCTTCACCTCCGTTGGACCGATCTTCCAATAGACAAATCTTGAATTGCTTTTGAGGGATCTTTGTCTCCTGCATCAATTGGCAAGTTCTCTACTTGCGAGCCATTAGATTCATCAAACTTCACATCTACCATCTCTTCAACCTTTTCGGTGAAATTGTTGTAGACACGGTAAGTGTGAGAGTTTGAGCCATAACCGAGTAGAAAACCTTCATGAGATTTAGGAGCAAATTTTGAACGGCGATGCTTGTCGTATACTTTGAGACAAATCTATACCAATATAAAAAGACCCAAAGGGGCAGATCCAATTAGTCTCGGCCAGCAAATCATGTCAATCCAACGACCTAGAATGCTTCAATGTCGAGCGCTCAACACGTTTAGTGTGCAGTTAATTTCATGCCAAATATAGTGCTAATCACATAATAACACGCAAAAAATATCCTACTTAATATCCGCATGCACTTAATATACTTCCAAATTAACGTGCATTGCACGTACACATTGACTAGTAGTCGAAAGTATCCAATTTGGTGTTTGTTACCGGTGAGTAGCTCGTATGCCCTTTTACCAAGAAGCTTGTGAAGATAAAGTCGATTTGTAGCATGACAAGCTGTCTCAACCGCTTTGGCCCAAAATTGTCTTGGCGTCTTGTATTCATCTAGCATCGTTCTTGCCATCTCAATAAGAGTCCGGTTCTTCCTCTCAACCACTACATTTTGTTGAGGTGTGTACGTAGCCGAGAACTCATGTGAAATGCCTTTTTCATCAAGAAAGATATCCACATTAGCGTTCTTGAACTCCGTTCCATTGTCGCTTTGAACCTTCTTGATCTCACGTCAAATTGATTTTGGGCCTTCCTAGCAAAGTTATTGAAGATCTTTTGTACCAGTGACTTGTCATCAAGAAAGAACACCCACGTAAATCTTGAATAATCATCAAGAATGACCAAACCGAAAGAGAGTTACCACCAAGACTCTTGTAAGCATTTGGACCAAACATATCCATATGAAGTAGCTCAGGTGGTCTTCTCGTGGTCATGATTTTCTTCACGGGATGCCTTCCTCCAACTTGTTTTCCTTCTTGGCAAGCACTACAAAGTCTATCCTTGTCAAATATAACATCTTTAAAACCAACGATATGATCACCTTTGATAAGTTTATCAAGATTTCGCATGCCAACATGTCATAGTCTTCTATGCCATAACCATCCTTTTTGAAGATTTTGCAAATAAACAAGTACGAGGTTGGGCTCTTATAGTGGAATCAACAATGTATAGATCACCTCTACGGATACAGATAAATACCATATTATGATTATGTCCACGAAACACTTAGCAATCTACCTCGGAAAATAGAACACTGAAACCAAAGTCGGCTAGTCTAGATACGAAAAGAAGATTGTAACCAAGAGATTCAACGAGCATAACATTTTGAATGGAGCTATCATTAGATATGGCAACCTTACCAAGGCCAAGTACCTTACCCTTGGAGTTATCTCCAAAAGTCACATACTTGCGTGGGCCATCATTTTGAGTAAACTCACAAAACAAGTCTTTATCTCCGGTCATGTGGTCGGTGCATCCACTATCAAGAATCCACTCCTTTCCTCCGGCCATGTGATCTTGAATATTTGCCATGAGACTAAGATTTATCATAGTCTTCTCATATTTGATGTCGAATTCTTCGTCCTGATCATAATAGCCATGCTCAACATCATCATCATCATCATGCATATGATCGTCACCTAGGTCAAGTGATTCATTAGATTTATGTCCATGACAATGTGCAAGTTTGTGAATTCTAATGTTTTCCGTGATAATGTTGCTAATAGTTCCAACATTACCCTTAGCACGCATAAGATCACAGAGCTCAAATAGACATTCATCAAACTTAGGATCACTAGGCTTCATCTTATGGAAGGCAATAGACTTAAGCAGGATTTCATTGAGATTCTTCAAGGAATAATTTGAAAGCATTCCTCCAAGTTTTTCCACATAGTGTATGCGCATTCAAAGTTGTGCATAAAACGAGCACATTTCTAGGTAATCCTCTAATGATAAGATTGACAGTCCTAAGATTATGAAGCATATCAAGTTCTTCATCGGGGGTTGGATGCAAAGGATCAATAGGAGGCACATAAGGCTTAAGAACATACTTGCTCAAATTATATTCATCAAAAATACTAAGCATTTCAGTTTTCCAGGAACCATAAAACTCCCCATAAAGAATAGGCACACTATGTCTAATACTCCCGAACGTAGACTCATCCATCATCCTCTAATGGTGATTAAACCAAAGCAATGGAGACCAAAGCTCTGATACCAATTGAAAGATCGAGAAGAGGAGTCTCGAGGGGGTGATTAGGCCCTTAACAAGTAAAGGTAGCAGTTTTACAATTCTTCAAGTTAATGTTGAATTTAGCACATGTTAATGGGCACACAATACATTTTACACAAGCATAGCATGAGTATGGGCAGCGGAAAGAGTAAAGCCTGAAAGTGCAAGAATGTAAAGGGGGTGGGAGTTGGAATGAGCAAACGCAATGGAGACGCGAAGATTTTTGGCGTGGTCCCGATAGGTGGTGCTATCATACGTCTATGTTGATGGAGACTTTAACCCACGGAGGGTAACGGTTGCGCGAGTCCCCGGAGGGCTCCACCCACAAAGGGTCCACGAAGAAGCAACCTTGTCTATTCCACCATGTCTTCCATCCACGAAGGACTAGCCTCACTCGGGTAGATCTTCACGAAGTAGGCGATCTCCTTGCCCTTACAAACTCCTTGGTTCAACTCCACATATCTTGGAGGCTATGAAGTGACACCAAACCAATCTAGGAGACACCACTCTCCAAAAGGTAATAGATGTTGTGTTGGTGATGAACTCTTTGCTCTTGTGCTTCAAATGATAATCTCCTCAACACTCAATCTCTCTCACACAGATTTGGCTTGGGTAGGAGAATGATTGGAGTGGAAAGCAACTTGAAGAGGCTAGAAATTAAGATTCAAATGGTAGGAATGGAATCTCTTGATCTCAACACATGAGTAGGTGGTTCTCTCTCAGAAAATGAATGGTAGACGTTGTGTTTCGTTCAGATGGCTCTCTCAGAGAGTAACTAGTGGTGGAGGGGTATGAATAGGCAGCACCAAAAATCTAACCGTTACAAGCTTTTAACCAAACTTGGTGGGCCCGACATGATAATCTCGGCGAGACCGACTAGTGCAAAAGACTTCACCGTTAGCGTTTTCGGTGAGACCGGTTATACCATCTAGGTGGGAACGAAGTGCAATGGCTAGGGCAGAGCCTCATCTCGGTAATTCCAATTGTTTTGTCTCGGTGATTCTGAAATGAAACGAATTCATCACAGAAACTTGGCAAGGCATTCTCGGTGGGACCGAGAACCATTTCGGCCAGACCGAAATGGTAGGGTTTTGGCTATGGCAATAGAGGGATCATCTCGGTGGGTCTGGAATGGATGGTATTGGTGGGACCGAAATGATGAATCAGGGTTTTGGACAGATGTGTTTTGGGAAAGTGACTGAGGGTTATGGAGCAATATCACTGAGCACTTTGAGCAACAACCTCATCAACAATACCTCACCCCTTTTTAATAGTATTGGCTTTCCTAAGGGACTCAATGTGGTCTTGGATCACTAAACCAAAAATGTAGAGTCTTGGGGTAGCCAATTCTTATCCTTCACATTTTGAAGGGGTCCACATCTTTATGTCCTTGCCACGCCGCCATTGGACTTATCTGAAATATTCTAGGTAAAACTGTTAGCCCAGTAATATGTATGTTGACATTGATTACCAAGACCACCAAGGGAGCAAATGTGCTTTCAGAGGTGCTCTGAGGTTCGTGCGATGCAGGCCCAATAGTGAACGCAGGGACCAAAGAGCCATTTTCTTCCCGCGCGGGCCTTGTTGGCCTCTATGCAGGCTACCAAACACGTCGTAGGAGTGATACACAGACGCCACGGTGAGTATGTCTCACTTATAGCGAGTTGTATTGTACGCTCGGATGAATGAAATTTCGCTGGGCGTGCCGCTTGCCAACTTCCCGCTCGCCTGCCGTACAATTTTTGTCCGTTTTTTCCAATTTTTCAGTTTTCTTTCTATCTTCACGTTTTTCTTCTGCTTTTTTCGTTTTCCACTCATTTTTTGTTTCTTTCTCTGTTTTCACACGTGTTTTGCTTTTCATTCTTTCATCGTTTTTCTTCATTTTTCTTTGTTTCTTTGTTTCTCCGGTTTTTTGTTTTATTGGTTTTGTGTGTTTTCCTTTGTACATTTTTCGTATGCATCAGGAACATTTTTCATATACATGTTAATATTTTCCAAATAGATTATTAGCAGTTTTTAATATTATATTGTTTTAATTTCTATTTTTTCCATACACATTGTATATTCTTTTGTATACAACGGTACATTTTTTACATACATGCTTCCCAATTTGTAAATTCATGATTAACAATTTTTAAAACATGAATTTTTTATGTCTACTTTTTCCATACTGATTATATGTTTTTGGTATACATCAGGAACATTATATGTATACACGTTTAACATTTTCCAAATATATGGTTAACATTTTCTAAAACCTATATTGTTTTATGTCTACTTTCTCCATACACATTGTAAAAAAATATGCATCGGAAACATTTTTTTGTATACGTGTTTATAATTTTGCAAATAGATGATTAACATTTTTGAAAACTTATACTTTTATGCATATGTTTCTCAATACACATTGTACATTTTTTGTATACATCAGGAATCTTTTTTCTATACACATTTAACATGTTCCAAAATAGTTGATTAACATTCTTGAAAACATATGTTTTTATGCCTTTTTTCTATACACATTGTAAATTTTTGTATACATTTTATATATATACCAAAAACATTTTTTGACTTTTTTCTAACTTCTTCTCTAAGACTAATCTTGAAAACATTTTTTGTATATAATAATAATAATAATAACAACAACAACAACAACAACAACGATGATGATGATGATGATGATGATGATGATGATGATGATCCGTACAAGCGCAAGCGCTCGTATGGAAGGTCGGTATCGTTTTGTTTGGCTCGATTATCTCCCAATTTTGTTTGACTTCTTTCTAACTTCTTCTCTAAGACTAATCTCAAGATTTGCAGGGTGCCTAACCATTATAAAGGGCTAAGGGTCGCGTCCCTTGACCAAATATCAATGTAATCTCTAGTTTCTCTTGCTTGTCACCTCCTCATAAAACCTCTAGCAACAAGATGAAAAACACAGTCGCTGCCATGAACAATGGGTCGTCCTCAACACCTTCCTCAACCTCGGTATGCATCATCCCCTTCCCAAACCTAGAAGAGGTGGTTCCTGCTGGATGGGAGGACCTAAGGAAGATGAGGCTTGAGGAACATCTAGAGGTGAAAGCTAGTAAGGAGAAAACGGTTGCAGAGATCAAGGAGGAGAAACCTGAAGAAGAGGGAGATGATGAATTCACTCCTGATGAGTATCCTCCAAATCTTTACTAATTCAATATTCGGGTATCTATTCCTCTACTTCCTCTTGGGCCGCCACAGACCGAGTGGGGAAAAGAACTACCGTCCCCTCAGGAGATAAAGGAAAGATCAAGGCTCTTGAGTGAGTCTCCAAAGCTTGCGTGCATACTATTGGTCAAGGGATCGATTCTTATTGGTTCATGAGCAAAGACCTAGAAGCTCGGTTCGATGGTCTCTTCCATAAGATCGGTCTTATGGTTGAAACTCTAAATCAAAATACTTCACAACTTGAGTTCTTGAGCAGGGTTATTGATGAGCAACAAACGATGCTTTAGGGGATCAGAGCACGCTTCAAGAACATCTCCATCGCGTGCAAGAAGACCAATGAGTGAGCATAAATGGTAGGTACATGGATCTCCCGGGCTTGATTGTAAGCTTGGGGGAGATCCTAGAGTACTTTGTACCTTTACTTTGTATGCATTTATTTTTTGCAAGCCAAGATTATCTCTCAAATTGTATTCTGATAAGGTTGAACACTTAAATTCCTCTTTGAATAAGGGAAGATTCTCTTCCAATGAGTTATGGATATCTTGATGTTTAGTATCATCACTACATTTGGAAAACATATGAGATGATGATTTAGGAACAAGTGGTAGGTCATACCCACCAATGAGATGATCATAAATCTTCCACTTCACTGGTATTAATTGATTAGAGGAGAAACATAACTATACATGCTAGTTCCTTGAATGTTCAACTCACAAAAATAAACTAGAAGTAAGACCTAAATCTGAGAAAATAAATAAATTAGAGCAAGCAACAAGGAAGATAAATACTGCTCAAATTTAAAAGTTTTTGAGATTCTCGCAAGGAACATGTTTATCTTACAAAAAACACGAAAACAAAATGTGAGGTGGGAGGCTAAACATGTTCCGGAAGCAATAAATAAAATTATAAATTAAAGAAATTCTGAAAATAAAAAGGGACACCCTTACTGCTTGCCCAGTTGAAATGAAAATGACTTAGGGCATAAAGTTGTGCATTGTCCACTAATGAATTGAGTAGCAAGGTGTGGGATCCTTTATGATCATCCTAACAGTGGAGATGCGCTATTTTTTTCAGGATCTTTTTGATCTCTGCTCGTTTTCGTGACCATTCATGGACCCATATCTCTATGAATATCTGGAGCTCATAAATCTCAGTTGACATTGTTCTTTACAAGCAGTGGTGCTTGCTTAGGGACGAGCAAAATTTAAGCTCGGGGGAGTTGATGAGTCCAAAATGTATGATATTTTTATGGTTATTTTATGCCTACACAGTTGGCTTTGCGAATTTTACCGCATTTGAGCACTACTTTTTGTTGGTTTTCCCCGGGACGTCTTTTGGAGCAGATGAAATACTGTGAAGAAGTCCTAGGAAATTATGGTGGAATCACGCCAATCAATGTTTTTATCACCTACCATAAAAAGAATAAAAATGTTCAGGGGCATTTGGAGCCTGCACGGCTCATCCAGAGTGCAAGATGACCAATGATATGAGCGCGCACACTCGTATGTGCGGTCGTATGAAGCGGCGGCGCCTCCCCTGGTCGACTACTTCCACCCTGCGTGATCGGATCGGGGAACAAATGCATTTGCACACCAAAAACTCATACAAAAGACAAAACCCTAGCCTCTGAAAGGCATCCGGAGGGGGAATCAGAAAAGTGGAGAACGCCATCTTCATCACACGTGCAAGGGGACGTCGACACCATCCATCTTCACTGACCACCACCATCAACATCCATCTCCATCTCATTGTAATACCGAAACCCTAGTGTATCATCGTGTGTATTACTCATTCGTATCATCCATGTTTATCATTACCACTTGCATGATACTTGGTGTCCCTCTGTACGAGTAAAACCCCTAGTTCTTGGGGATATGGATGAACTTTGGTATGTATAGGTTCTGAAACTGTAATGAAGGATATGAGATTCTCTGTTGAATGAGTTAGTTTAATAGACTTCATGAATTTTGTGAAGGGGTCCCACTCAATATTATCGCCGCAAGGCCACGAAGTGTATCACTGTCATTGTAAAGATTAGGAAGTGAAGGTATTTCGAGGTGACAGTAAAAGCCTTCACCCCTAGGTTTTACACTTGATAGGGGAATTACGAAGTACCCTAGTGAGGACGCGTCCATGGGTAAACCCTTAGTTACCGTAGTTGTAACCTGCAGGGGGGACTATGGTGGTCGTGTGCGTGGCACGAAGTCTACCTAGAGTAGAACATCTTCTATACCCAGCTCCGCCCAGCATAAACGAAGAGTGGCTCGAGTATTCCGTTAGTACAATGTCATAGCATATGTCATAATAGACACATACCAATGGGAATTCTAGACTTCCCGAGAACGCGTTACTCCCCTGCCAGTGCAGTTGTTACTAGTCCAACTGCTCTCATTTATTTATGTTATGTTATTTACATTAAGTTCGCACTTCACCAAAACCAGTATTTATTTTCACCCTCACTTTGCTTTGAGTCTATAATTATCTGCAATCACAAATTCGTATGTCGTAGAGACATCACCCAATTCATGTACTCACTGTGGGATCGATACTCTTACTTCGAAAAGGCTACAACTAAAATGTGCACTTGTAGGCCATCAGCCTCCTGGCCAGTCTAAATATGAATATCCTACAAGGTCAGTGTTTACATCCTTGGGTACCAAATCCCTAAAGTAGGGGTATGAACAAAATATCTCAGAATCCTCTTAACCGTCACATAATGGCTCTCCTTAGGAGTAGTTTGAAATCTTCACACGCATGCATAAAATCAACATGATATCTGAGGGAGTCCTAGACTAGGGGGTCCTCGGGGTGCCGGCTGATCTCACATGGGCCGGACTGGCGTGCCGCACCGTATCCGGACCGAATACTTTTTGTGCCTTGGAGTGTACCCCAAGTCAAAGATGGAAGATCCGATGTTTCCTTGATGCAACCAACCATCTATAAACCCTAGTACCCCTGGTGTCTATATAAACCAGGGGGCTTAGTCCGTAGAAGGGGAGGAACAATCACCGTCCTACTAGTCAGGGTTTAGTTCGTCTAATCTCGTGGTAGATCTACTCTGTAACCTGTTGGGGAACGTAGCATGTAATTTCAAACAAAATCCTACGATCACGCAAGATCTATCTGAAAGCACAAGTGCTCCCTGGGTGATTTTGGTAATTAATGTCAACATATCTCTTGTTGGACTAATGTTTTCACCTAGTATATTTCAGAAAGTTCAACAAAGGCATGGCATGGACAGGAGGATGTGGAACCCCTTTTAGATGCTAAGGACAGAAGATTGGCAAAAGCTCAAGACTCTTCATTTCTATTTTAGTGATCCAAGATCACATCGAGTCCATAGGAAAACCAATACTATTAAAAGGGGATGAGGTGTTGCTTAATGGCTTGCTTGCTCAAAGTGCTTAGTGATATGCTCCAAAGCCTTCAACCACTTTCTCATTCCACATATGTCCTAAACCTAAAGTCAAGCTCGGCCCCACCGATTTGATTTATCCGGCGCCACTAAGTTCACTTGACATAGCCACTCAGAAACCCTAATCAGTTCGGTCTCACTGATGGGATCTCGGTCTCACAGAGATGGGCTTGCAAACTCTTTGTTACCTGTTGCAATTATTTCGGTCTCACCGAGATATGGAATCGGTCTCACCGAGTTTGCTTGACCAACTCTCTATTTGCTCCTTACCAAAATCGGTCTCACCGAGTTTGTCTAATCGGTCAAACCGAGTTGAGGTTTTACCCTAACCCTAGCACATCGGTCTCACGGAGTTGATCATGTCGGTCCCACCAAAAACTCTAATGTTCACATTTTGAACCATATCAGTCTGACCGAGTTTCATTATTCGGTACCACCGACTTTGGTAAATTGTGTGTAATGGCCAGATTTTGTGTGGAGGCTATATATACCCCTCGACCCATCCTCCATTCGTGGAGAGAGCCATCAGAACGTGCCTACACTTCCAGTATTCATTTTCTAAGAGAGAACCACCGACTCATGTGTTGAGACCAAGACATTTCAATCCAACCACAAGAATCTTGATCTCTAGCCTTCCCCAAGTTGCTTTCCACTCAAATCTTCTTTCCACCATATCCAAATCTATGTGAGAGAGTTGAGTGTTGGGGAGACTATCATTTGAAGCTCAAGAGCAATGAGTTCATCATCAACACACCATCTATTACCTTTTGGAGAGTGGTGTCTCCTAGATTGGTTAAGTGTCACTTGGGAGCCTCCGTCAAGATTGTGGAGTTGAACCAAGGAGTTTGTAAGGGCAAGGAGATCGCCTACTTCGTGAAGATCTACCCAAGTGAGGCAAGTCCTTCGTGGGCGATGGCCATGGTGGGATAGACAAGGTTGCTTCTCCGTGGACCCTTCATGGGTGGAGCCCTCCGTGGACTCGCGCAGGCGTTATCCTTAGTGGGTTGAAGTCTCCACCAACGTGGATGTACAATAGCACCACCTATCGGAACCACGCCAAAAATCTCCGTGTCTCCAATTGCGTTTGCACACTCCAATCCCATCCCTTTTCTTTCTTGCAACTTGCATGCTTTACTTTCCGCTGCTCATATACTCTTGCCATGATTGCTTGAAATGTATTGTGAATGTTTAAACTTGTGCTAAAACTCCACCTTAACTTAAAGAACTTAAAAACTGCTACTTTTCTTTGTTGAGAGTCTAATCACCCCCCTCTAGACACCTCTTCTCGATCCTTTCACTATCTAGGAGATGCATAGCAACGAGAGGGGGAGAGTGTGTCCACGTACCCTCGTAGACCGAAAGCGGAAGCTTTATCTTAACGCGTTTGATGTAGTCGAACGTCTTCTAGATCCAACCGATCAAGCACCGAATGTACGGCACCTCCGAGTTCTGCACACGTTCAGCTCGATGACGTCCCTCGAACTGTTGTTCCAGAAAAGTGTCAAGGGAGAGTTTCCTCAGCACAACGGTGTGGTGACGGTGATGGTGAAGTGATCCACGCAGGGCTTCGCCTAAGCACTATGACAATATGACCGGAGGAGTAAACGGTGGAGGGGGGCACCGTACACGGCTAAGAAACAATTGATGTGCTTTGGGGTGCCTCCCTACCCCCGTATATAAAGGAGGAGAGGGGACGAGGCCGGCCCTAGGGGCGCGCCAAGTGGGGTCTGATGACCCACAAGTGTAGGGGATCTATCGTAGTCCTTTCCATAAGTAAGAGTGTCGAACCCAACGAGGAGCAGAAGGAAATGACAAGCAGTTTTCAGTAAGGTATTCTCTGCAAGCACTGAAATTATCGGTAACAGATAGTTTTCTGATAAGGTAATTTGTAACGGGTAACAAGTAATGAATGTAAATAAGGTGCAGCAAGATGGCCCAATCCTTTTTGTAGCAAAGGACAAGCCTGGACAAACTCTTATAAGAAGGAAAACGCTCCCGAGGACACATGTGAATTATCGTCAAGCTAGTTTTCATCACGCTCATATGATTTGCGTTTGTTACTTTGATAATTTGATCTGTGGGTGGACCGGTGCTTGGGTGCTGCCCTTCCTTGGACAAGCATCCCACTTATGATTAACCCCTATTGCAAGCATCCGCAACTACAAAAGAAGTATTAAGGTAAACCTAACCATAGCATGAAACATATGGATCCAAATCAGCCCCTTACGAAGCAACGCATAAACTAGGGTTTAAGCTTCTGTCACTCTAGCAACCCATCATCTACTTATTACTTCCCAATGCCGTCCGCTAGGCCCAAATAATGGTGAAGTTTCATGTAGTCGACGTTCACGTAACACCACTAGAGGAAAGACAACATACATCTCATCAAAATATCGAACGAATACCAAATTCACATGACTACTTATAGCAAGACTTCTCCCATGTCCTCAGGAACAAACGTAACTACTCACAAATCATATTCATGTTCATAATCATAGGGGTATTAATATGCATAAAGGATCTGAACATATGATCTTCCACCAAATAAACCAACTAGCATCAACTATAAGGAGTAATCAACACTATTAGCAACCCACATGTACCAATCTGAGGTTTTGGGACAAATATTGGATACAAGAGATGAACTAGGGTTTGAGAGGAGATGGTGCTGGTGAAGATGTTGATGGAGATTGACCCCCTCCCGCTGAGAGGATCGATGGTGATGACGATGGTGATGATTTCCCCCTCCTGGAGGGATGTTTCCCCGGCAGAACAGCTCCACTGGAGCCCTAGATTGGTTCTGCCAAGGTTCCACCTCGTGGCGGCGGTGTTTCGTCCCGAAAGCTTCCTTGTGAATTTTTCCAGGGTGAAAGACTTCATATAGCAGAAGATGGGCACCGGAGGCCTGCCAGGGGGCCCACGAGACAGGGGGCGCGCCCAGGGGGTAGGGCGCGCCCGCACCCTCGTGGCCAGGGTGTGGGCCCCCTCTGGTTGATTCTTCCGCCAGTATTTTTATTAATTCCAAAAAGTGCTCCCGTGAAGTTTCAGGACTTTTGGAGTTGTGCAGAATAGGTCTCTAATATTTGCTCCTTTTCCAGCCCAGAATTCCAACTGCGGGCATTCTCCCTCTTCGTGTAAACCTTGTAAAATAAGAGAGAATAGGCATAAGTATTGTGACATAATGTGTAATAACAACCCATAATGCAATAAATATCGATATAAAAGCATGATGCAAAATGGACGTATCAACTCCCCCAAGCTTAGACCTCACTAGTCCTCAAGCGGAAGCCGATACCGAAAAATATGTCCACATGTTTAGAGATAGAGGTGTCGATAAAATAAAATACGGACATGAGGGCATCATGATCATTCTTATAACAGCAACATATATAAATATTGTCATATGATTTCTTATGCTCAAGTAATAATCTATTCACAATGTCAAGTATGAATTAGAAACTTCATTGAAAGCTAACAAACTATGATCTTGGTCATTGGAGCAATTGCAATTTATCATAACATCGGAAAGAGTCAATATAAGAGCTTTTCAGCAAGTCCACATACTCAACTATCATTTAGTCTTTCACAATTGCTAACACTCACGCATACTTATGGGTATTGAGTTTTAATCGGACAGAGAGAAAGATAGGGGCTTATAGTGTTGCCTCCCAACCTTTTACCTCAAGGGTAATGTCAACAATAATAGTTCATGCTAACATACATCCAATTGGATATATATATATCAGGATCTTTCCAACACAATGTGTTTGCCAAAGGGTAAAATGTAAAAAGGAAAGGTGAAGATCACCATGACTCTTGCATAAGGTATAAGACAAGAATAAAAGATAGGCCCTTCGCAGAGGGAAGCAGAGGTTATCATGTGCTTTTGTGGTTGGATGCACAAAATCTTAATCGAAAGAACGTCACTTTATATTGCCACTTGTGATATGGACCTTTATTATGCAGTCCGTTGCTTTTATTTCTTCCACATCACAATATCGTATAAAGCTTATTTTCTCCACACTAATAAATCATACATATTTAAAGAGCAATTTTTATTGCAAGCAACAATGACAACTTACTTGAAGGATCTTACTCAATCCATAGGTAGATATAGTGGACTCTCATGGCAAACTGGGTTTAAGGATATTCGGAAGCACAAGTAGTATCTCTACTTGGTGCAAAGAATTTGGCTAGCATGAGGGGGAAAGGCATCCATGACAATATACTTTATTTCGGATATAAGAAAGCATAACCCATTATGTTGTCTTCCTTCTCCAACATCAACTTTTTAGCATGTCATATTTTGATGAGTGCTCACAATCATAAAAGATGTCCAAGATAGTATATTTATATGTGAAAACCTCTCTTTCTTTATTACTTCCTATTAATTGCAATGATGACCAAAACTATGTTTGTCAACTCTCAACAACTTTTATTCATCATACTCTTTTATATGTGAAGTCATTACTCTTCGTAAGATCATTATGATCTCTTTATTTCTTTTTATTCTTTCTTTTTCTTTATTCCCTCAAGATCATAGCAAGATAATCAAGCCCTTGACTCAAAATTAATCTTTATTATATATAGCTCACGGACTCGATTACATAGAAGGATCATAAAGCAAAACTCAAAACTAGATCATACTAAAACTTTTATTCTACTAGATCAATATATTACCCAAAAGGACCGAACTAAGAAAAAGGTAAAGATAGGAGTGTGATGGTGATACGATACCGGGGCACCTCCCCCAAGCTTGGCAGTTGCCAAGGGAGTGCCCATACCAGATACTCAGTTCTCCTTTGCTGGTGAAGAAGATGGTGGTGATGATGGATAGTCGCACATCGAGCGTAGGAGATCCTCCAATTTGCGGATAATGCCCTTGAGTGCGGTGATATGCTCCTTCAACGAAATATTTTCACGTGTGAGATATTTGTTTTGTATACGAGCTAACTCAATCATCTTGAAAGCTTCAATCTCAGTTGGGGTAAGAAGATTGTGATGAGGTTGAAGGATGTCTTCTTCTTCTGCTGCCGGAGCTTGATCCTCCATGGCCTTCTTGATCCTATCATCCTTGTTGATCTCCCCGGGTTCTTCTCTCTTCAGCTCTATCTTCATTAGCCAAGCATCGTTGCCCTCATTGTTGGAGGAGGGGGACGACATGATGCCTGGCCTTGAAAACTTTGGCAGAAAACAACTCGAAACAAAAATAGAGGATATTTGCGTGGTACGGTGGTCAAAACCTTCGGGAGATTATATAATGAATTTTTACCAACCAAAAGAAGTATCGTGCAAGAAAACAGAGTCCAGAGAGCACACGAGGTGCCCACGAGGCAGGGGGCGCGCCCAGGGGGTAGGGCGCGCCCTCCACCCTAGTGGATGCCTCGTGTCCTTCCCGGACTACTTCTTATTTTTCTATTTTCCTAAATATTCCAAAACGGAGAAAATTTGCCATTAGAACTGTTTTGGAGTCGGTTTACTTACCATACCACATACCTATTCCTTTTCGGAGTCTGAAACGTTCTGGAGAGTGTCCCTTATGTATTCCTCCGGGGTTATGGTTTCAATAACATTAGTTTCAACATTTATGGGATTACCTGAGATATAAGGTTTGATTCTTTGATCGTTCACCACCTTCGGGTTTGTGCCTTCGAAGTTGTTGATTTTTACGGCACCGGAACGATAGACCTCCTCGATAAAGTAAGTACCTTCCCATTTAGAGAGGAGTTTTCCTTTAAAAAATCTTAGAGTTGAATAGCAACACATAATCATCTACATTAAACTCACGCTTTTGTATCCTTTTGTCATGCCATCTTTTAACTTTTTCTTTAAACAGTTTGGCATTCTCATAGGCTTGGGTTCTCCATTCATCAAGTAAGCTAATGTCAAATAGCCTCTTCTCACCGGCAAGTTTGAAATCATAGTTGAGCTCTTTAATGGCCCAATATGCCTTATGTTCTAGCTCGAGAGGTAAGTGACATGCTTTTCCATAAACCATTTTATAAGGAGACATACCCATAGGATTTTTGTATGCGGTTCTATAGGCCCATAATGCATCATCTAGTTTCTTGGACCAATTCTTTCTAAATCTATTAACAGTCTTTTGCAAAATTAATTAGTCTCTCTATTACTCAATTCTACTTGACCGCTAGACTGTGGGTGGTAAGGGGATGCAATTCTATGATTAACATCATACTTAGCAAGCATTTTACGAAAAGCACCATGAATAAAATGTGAACCACCATCAGTCATTAAGTATCTAGGGACTCCAAACCGCGGAAAAATAACTTCTTTAAGCATCTTAATAGAGGTGTTATGATCAGCACTACTAGTTGGAATAGCTTCTACCCACTTAGTAACGTAATCAACAGCAACTAAAATATGTGTATAGCCATTAGAGGAAGGAAACGGTCCCATATAATCAAAGCCCCAAACATCAAATGGTTCAATAACGAGTGAGTAGTTCATAGGCATTTCTTGACGTCTGCTAATATTACCAATTCTTTGACATTCATCACAAGACAAAACAAACTTACGGGCATATTTGAAGAGAGTAGGCCAATAAAAACCGGAATGCAATACCTTATGTGCAGTTCTATCTCCAGCGTGGTGTCCTCCATAAGCCTCGGAGTGACACTTGCATAGGATCTGTTCCTGTTCATGCTCAGGTACACAACGTCTAATAACACCATCTACTCCTTCTTTATAAAGGTGTGGGTCATCCCAGAAGTAATGTCTTAAATCATAGAAAAACTTTTTGTTTTGCTGGTATGTGAAACTAGGTGGTATAAATTTAGCAATAATGTAATTAGCATAATCAGCATACCATGGAGCAGCACGAGAAGCATTTATGACAGCTAATTGTTCATCAGGAAAGCTATCGTCAATAGGGAGTGGGTCATCAAGAACATTTTCTAACCTAGACAAGTTGTCTGCAACGGGGTTCTCAGCTCCCTTTCTATCAATAATATGCAAATCAAATTCTTGTAGCAAGAGAACCCATCTAATAAGTCTAGGTTTAGCATCTTTCTTTT
The DNA here is from genome assembly GCF_018294505.1 of Triticum aestivum. Taxonomy (NCBI): domain Eukaryota; kingdom Viridiplantae; phylum Streptophyta; class Magnoliopsida; order Poales; family Poaceae; genus Triticum; species Triticum aestivum. The sequence goes on from NC_057796.1 coordinate 476,487,554, forward strand.
CCATAAGATATTTAATAGCAGCATGATCAGTGTGAACAGTTACTTTAGAATCAACAATATAAGGTCTGAACTTATCACAAGCAAATACAACTGCTAAAAATTCGTTTTCAGTAGTAGCATAATTTCTCTGGGCACTGTCTAGAGTTTTACTAGCATATTGAATAACATTTAATTTCTTATCAACTCTTTGTCCTAGAACAGCACCTACAGCATAATCACTAGCATCGCACATAATTTCAAAGGGTAAATTCCAATCAGGTGGTCGAACAATAGGTGCAGAAATCAAGGCTTTCTTAAGTATTTCAAATGCTTCTACACAATCGTCATCAAAGATAAAAGGAACATCTTTTTGTAAGAGGTTAGTCAGAGGCCTAGAAATTTTTGAGAAGTCTTTAATGAACCTCCTATAAAAACTAGCATGACCAAGGAAACTTCTTATACCTTTAATGTCCTTAGGACACGACATCTTTTCAATAGCATCAACTTTAGCTTTATCAACTTCAATACCTCTTTCAGAAATTTTATGCCCCAAGACAATACCTTCATTAACCATAAAGTGGCACTTATCCCAATTCAAGACAAGATTAGTTTCTTCACATCTCTGCAAAACTCGATCAAGGTTGCTTAAGCAATCATCAAAAGAAGTTCCATATACGGAAAAATCATCCATGAAAACCTCAACAATCTTTTCACAAAAGTCAGAGAATATAGCCATCATACTTCTTTGAAAAGTAGCAGGTGCATTGCATAAACCAAAAGGCATACGCCTATAAGCAAAGGTACCAAAAGGGCAAGTAAAAGTGGTTTTTTCTTGATCTTCTTTTGACACAGGTATTTGAGAGAAACCAGAGTAACCATCTAGAAAGCAAAAATGTGTATGTTTGGATAATCTTTCTAGCATTTGATCAATAAAAGGTAGAGGGTAATGATCCTTTTTAGTGGCTTTGTTTAGTTTGCGGAAATCAATTACCATTCTATAACCTGTAACAATTCTTTGTGGGATCAATTCATCTTTATCATTAGGAACGACAGTAATACCTCCCTTCTTAGGGACACAATGGACAGGACTTACCCACTGACTATCAGCAATGGGATAGATTATACCTGCCTCCAGAAGCTTTAGTATTTCTTTTCTTACCACTTCTTTCATCTTAGGATTTAACCGTCGTTGGTGGTCAACAACCGGTTTAGCGTCTTTTTCCAATTCAATTTTGTGTTGGCATAGAGTGGGACTAATGCCCTTAAGATCATCAAGAGTATATCCAATAGCAGAGTTAGCGTCTTTTTCCAATTCAATTTTGTGTTGGCATAGAGTGGGACTAATGCCCTTAAGATCATCAAGAGTATATTCAATTTTTTGTTAGCGTCTTCAGAGTTTTCAATAATTTCTCTTCTTCCTTCTCTGAAAGGTTCGCACTAATAATAACAGGATATATCTTCTTTTCATCAAGATAAGCATATTTAAGAGTATCAGGTAATGGTTTAAGCTCAAACACGGGATCACCCTTGGGTGGAGGGGGATCCCCTAGAATTTCAACATGCAAGTTGTGTTACAAAATAGGTCCATGTTTAAAGAATACTTCATCTATTTCCCTTCTTTCGTTCATGAACATATCATTTTCATGGTCTAGCAAATATTGTTCTAAAGGATCATTAGGAGGCACGGCAATAGAAGCAAGACCAATAATTTCATCTTTACTAGGCAATTCTTTATCATGGGGTTGTCTACGAAATTTAGCAAAATTAAACTCATGAGACATATCCCCTAAATAAATAGTAACCACATCCTTTTTGCAATCTATCCTAGCATTAACAGTATTCAAGAAGGGTCTACCAAATATAATGGGACAGAAGTCATCTTGTGGGGAACCAAGAACAAGAAAATCAGCAGGGTATTTAACTTTCCCACACAAGACTTCAACATCTCTAACAATCCCAACTGGTGAAATAGTGTCTCTATTGGCAAGCTTAATTGTAACATCAATTTCTTCTATCTCAGCAGGTGCAATATCATGGATAATTTCTTTGTATAAGGAATGAGGTATTGCAATTGCACTAGCACCCATATCACACAAGCCATGATAAGAATGATCTCCTATTTTAACAGAAATAACAGGCATGCCTACAACAGGTCTATGTTTATTTTTAGTATCGGGTCTAGCAATTCTAGCAGCTTCATCACAGAAGTAAATAACATGCCCATCAATATTATCGGCCAAGTGATCTTTAACCATAGCAATACTAGGTTCAACTTTAATTTGCTCAGGGGGTGTAGGTGTTCTAGTATTACTCTTACGAACCACAGTTGAAGCTTTAGCATGATCCTTTATTCTAACAGGGAAAGGTGGTTTCTCAATATAAGAAGTAGGGACAATAGGATCAACATTATAAGTGATAGTCTTTTCTTCAACTTTAATGGGTGCAACTACTTTTACTTCAATGGGAGGATTATATTTAAACCACTTCTCCTTAGGGAGATCAACATGAGTAGCAAAGGATTCACAGAAAGAAGCTACTATCTCAGAGTCAAGTCCATATTTAGTGCTAAATTCACGGAAAACATTGGTATCCATAAAAGATTTAACACAATCAAACTTAGGTGTTATACCTGACTCCTTACCTTCGTCGAGATCCCAATCTTCAGAGTTGCGTTTAATTCTTTCCAATAAATCTCATTTGAATTCAATAGTCTTCATCATAAAAGAACCAGTACAAGAAGTATCGAGCATGGAGCCATTATTGAGAGAAAGCCGAGCATAAAAATTTTGAATAATAATTTCTCTTGAGAGCTCATGATTGGGGCATGAATATAACATTGACTTAAGCCTCCCCCAAGCTTGAGCGATGCTTTCTCATTCGCGAGGCCAAACACTATATATATATATATATATATATATATATATATATATATATATATATATATATATATATATATATATATATATATAATTACGATCACGATGAACAAGATGCATAGGATAAAACTTTTGATTAAATTCCAATTTCAATCGGTTGTAGTTCCATGATCCCATATCATCACATAGCCTAAACCATGTCAATGCCTTTCCCTTCAAAGATAAAGGGAAGACCTTCTTGTTGACATAGATTAGGTGCAAATAATCCACATAGATTAGGTGCAAATCGGGATGCAATGTTCCATCTCCTGTAAAAGGATTAGCTAGCAATTTCTCTATCATACCCGAAGGAATTTCAAAGTAAACATTTTCAGTAGGTTGAGGAGCAACTCTTTGCTCTACTGGTCGGGGTGAAGATACCCCTAACAAGCCCCTCAAAGGATTACTTTCCATACTAACAAGTGATAGTGAATTTCAGCACACTATATAAATTTTTCCTTACCAGATTCCACTTACCAAAGGCGCTTCACTCCCCGGCAATGGCGCCAGAAAAGAGTCTTGATGACCCACAAATGTAGGGGATCTATCTTAGTCCTTTTGATAAGTAAGAGTGTCAAACCCAACGAGGAGCAGAAGGAAATGACAAGCGGTTTTCAGTAAGGTATTCTCTGCAAGCACTGAAATTATCGGTAACAGATAGTTTTGTGATAAAGGTAATTTGTAACGGGTAACAAGTAATGAATGTAAATAAGGTGCAGCAAGATGGACCAATCCTTTTTGTAGCAAAGGACAAGCCTGGACAAACTCTTATAAGAAGGAAAACGCTCCCGATGACACATGGGAATTATCGTCAAGCTAGTTTTCATCACGCTCATATGATTCGCGTTTGTTACTTTGATAATTTGATATGTGGGTGGACCGGTGCTTGGGTGCTGCCCTTCCTTGGACAAGCATCCCACTTATGATTAACCCCTATTGCAGGCATCCGCAACTACAAAAGAAGTATTAAGGTAAACCTAACCATAGCATGAAACATATGGATCCAAATCAGCCCCTTATGAAGCAACGCATAAACTAGGGTTTAAGCTTCTGTCACTTTAGCAACCCATCATCTACTTATTACTTCCCAATGCCTTCCCCTAGGCCCAAATAATGGTGAAGTGTCATGTAGTCGACGTTCAAATAACACCACTAGAGGAAAGACAACATACATCTCATCAAAATATCGAACGAATACCAAATTCACATGACTACTTATAGCAAGACTTCTCCCATGTCCTCAGGAACAAACGTAACTACTCACAAATCATATTCATGTTCATAATCAGAGGGTTATTAATATGCATAAAGGATCTGAACATATGATCTTCCACCAAATAAACCAACTAGCATCAACTATAAGGAGTAATCAACACTACTAGCAACCCACATGTACCAATCTGAGGTTTTGGGACAAAGATTGGATACAAGAGATGAACTAGGGTTTGGGAGGAGATGGTGCTGGTGAAGATGTTGATGGACATTGACCCCCTCCCGCTGAGAGGATCGATGGTGAGGACGATGGTGATGATTTCCCCCTCCTGGAGGGATGTTTCCCCGGCAGAACAGCTCCGCTGGAGCCCTAGATTGGTTCTACCAAGGTTCCACCTCGTGGCGGCGGTGTTTCGTCCTGAAAGCTTCCTTGTGAATTTTTCCAGGGTGAAAGACTTCATATAGCAGAAGATGGGCACCGGAGGCCTGCCAGGGGGCCCACGAGATAGGGGGCGCGCCCAGGGGGTAAGGTGCGCCCGCACCCTCGTGGCCAGGGTGTGGGCCCCCTCTGGTTGATTCTTTCGCTAGTATTTTTTATTAATTCCAAAAAGTGCTCCCGTGAAGTTTCAGGACTTTTGGAGTTGTGCAGAATAGGTCTCTAATTATTTTTCGGCGACGGCAGCCGGACCAGTAAACCCTCGTACTCCCCACCGCGTGGGCAACCATTGCCGAGTCTTTCCCGGCTCCCTGTCGTTCCCTTCCTAGGCCTCGCCGTCGTCCACCGCCATGGTGCTCTCGGCGCGGCCTGGTCAACGTGGTCAACGAACGACATCCATCGGCCGTGGATTGTACGCGCAAAATAATGATTCCTCCACCTGACAGCTGGGACCCACCGGAAGGGCCTCTGTATTTCGCAAAAAAAACGTCCCCCCCGCTGACATGTCGGACCCACCAGCTATATCTTCGCATGCAAGGAAGTGCCTCCTTATTACACACAAAAAAATGAATACCCCCTGCTAGCTGGGACCCACCATAGTGGGAGGATGACTTGTGGGCCAACTAAGTTGACGGGGACGGAGGGCTTTGTCAACTTAGTCAATATGAACGATTCTAGCTCCGGTGACCGTACGATGTCTATCCAACGGCCGTAGTGCTTCTTCAACCTCTGGTCTTCTTGCTCCAGCCGCCCAAAGCAGCGCCGGTCGTGCCGCATGCTCCTGCCTCCCGTGGCCGGTTGTGCTGCCGCGGAGGCCTCATCCCCCTACTATTCCCACCGCTGGCCAGGCCCTGCGGCGACGGCAGCCTCACACCGCAGCCGAACCAGTGAACCCTCGTACTCCTCTCCGCGCGGGCTTCCACTGCCGCGTCTTCCCCGGCTCCGCGTCGTCCCCTTCCTAGGCCTCGCCGTCGTCCACCGTCGTGGTGCTCTCGGCGCGGCTTGGTCAACGTGGTCAAGGAACGACTTCCATCGGACGTGGACTGTACATGGAGAGGCTGACAGCTGGGCCCATGGCCGCAGCTAGGAAGTGCCTCCTTATTACGCGGAAAATAATGATTCCTCCACCTGACAGCTGGGACCCACCGGACGGGCCACTGTATTTCACGGAAAAAACGTTTCCCCCTTACTGCTGGGACCCACCAGCTCCATCTTCGCACGCAAGGAAGTGCGTCCGGGCAAAAAAAACGATTCGCCCCCTGACTGCTGGGACCCACAAGCTACACCTTCGCACGTAAGGAAGTGCATCCGGGAAAAAAAACGATTCACCCCCCTGACTGCTGGGACCCACCGGCTACATCTTCGCACGCAAGGAAGTGCGTCCGGGCAAAAAAATGATTCGCCCCCCTGACTGCTGGGACCCACCAGCTACATCTTCACAGGCAAGGAAGTGCCTGACAGTCGGGACCCACCTGGTCGAAGCGTACGTAGCGTTGTCATTCTGGCCGCGAACGTGTACGTACATACTGGTCGATGTAGAGGCGCGCACGTGTCGTAGTAGAGGCGCGCATGTAGCATGTACACGTACGTACAGCGGCCAGGGTGCAAGAAAGAAAATATGGCCACGTATGTGTACATACGGGCGGGGTCTCGAACGCCTACTCGCGCATACGTACGGCCAGGGCTCGTGTACATGGCTGGGTCAGAACGGAGAAACAGCGTCGTCGTCGTGTTCATGGGGAGGCAACGGAATGCGTCGTGTTCATGGGGAGGCAACGGAATGCGTCGTGTTCATGGGGAGGCAACGGAATGCGTCGTGTTCATGGGGAGGCAACGAAATGTGTCGTGTTCATCGGGAGGCAACGGAACGCGTGGGAGCCAACCAGCTGGGTCGGAACGGAATGTGTGGTCGTGTTCATCGGGAGGGCTTGGACGGAACAGGCGATGGAAACGAGGCCTGGCGTACCGCAAAACGGAGGAACCGGACCTCCTACATTCGGAACGGAGTCCTATTGATCGGGAGGGGTGTGGCGTACCGCAAAATGGAGGAAACGGACCTCCTATGGTCGAAACGGGGGTCCTGTTGATCGGGAGGGGTGTGGCGTACCGCAAAACGGAGGAAACGGACCTCCTACGGTCGAAACGGGGGTCCTGTTGATCGGGAGGGGTGTGGCATACCGCAAAACGGACGAAACGGACCTCCTACGGTCGAAACGGGGGTCCTGTTGATCGGGAGGGGTGTGGCGTACCGCAAAACGGACCTCCTACGGTCGAAACGGGGGTCCTGTTCATCGGGAGGGGTGTGGCGTACCGCAAAACGGGACTCCACGGGATACTGTTCATCTCCACCGTCGACCACCTCCAGCGTCCACGGGCTACTGTTCATCTCCACCGTCGACCACCTCCAGCGTCCACGGGCTACCGTCGACCTCCTCCAGCCTCCACGGGCTCCTGTTCATCCAGCCTCCACCGCGCGCTACTCCACCGGCTACTGTTCAACCACCCCTCCACAGGCACCCCTCCACCGTCTACTGTTCATCCAACCCTCCACACCACGGGGTCCTGTTCAACCACCCCTCCACGGGCACCCCTCCACCGTCTACTGTTCATCCAGCCCTCCACAACACGGGGTCCTGTTCATCTAGAGGCAACGCCACCGCTCACTGCTCATCCAACCCCCCCTCCCCCGCAACGCTCACTGTTCATCCAATCGATCGGCTTCAGTTAGCAGCAGTAGCGAAGGAATCGCTCGATCGGGTTCAGTTAACAGCCATCGATCGACCGCTCGGGTTCAGTAACGCGTAGCCTGCAGTGCAATCGCTCGGGTTCAGTTAGAGCCCAACGCCTTGCTCGGGTTCAGTTAGAGCCAACGCCTCGCACACACGCGCGTACGTGTATGAGGGAAACGCGCATCGCTCGGCCCCCGACCTCCCACCGTAACCGGGAACTCCCCGAAATTTTCCTCCCCATCGCTTCTACCATGGTTTTTTTCCGTCATGGACGGCCCAAAGAATGTCATGCAGCTGCGTCTCCGGCCCGCCCAGGATGAAAAGCCCATTTTCTGTCATGATTTTTTGTCATAGAAGTAGGAGCCCACAACATCTATGATGATACCGGGTTTTGTCACAATTATCATCATAGAAGTGTCATATGTATGACAGAATTTTTTTTCGTTCGGCCCAAAATGTCATGGATGTGTCTTTTTTTTGTAGTGTAGCATCAACTACAAGGAGTAATCAACACTACTAGCAACCCACATGTACCAATCTGAGGTTTTGGGACAAAGATTTGATACAAGAGATGAACTAGGGTTTGAGAGGAGAAGGTGCTGGTGAAGATGTTGATGGAGATTGACCCCCTCCCGCTGAGAGGATCGATGGTGATGACGATGGTGCTAATTTCCCCCTCCTGGAGGGATGTTTCCCCGGCAGAACAGCTCCGCTGGAGCCCTAGATTGGTTCCGCTAAGGTTCCACCTCGTGGCGGCGGTGTTTCGTCCCGAAAGCTTCCTTGTGATTTTTTCCAGGGTGAAAGACTTCATATAGCAGAAGATGGGCACCGGAGGCCTGCCAGGGGGCCCATGAGACAGGGGGTGCGCCCCCACCCTCGTGGCCAGGGTGTGGGCCCCCTCTGGTTGATTCTTTTGCCAATAGTTTTTATTAATTCCAAAAAGTGCTCTCGTGAAGTTTCAGGACTTTTGGAGTTGTGCAGAATAGGTCTCTAATATTTGCTCCTTTTCCAGCCCAGAATTCTAGCTGCCGGCATTCTCCCTCTTCGTGTAAACCTTGTAAAATAAGAGAGAATAGGCATAAGTATTGTGACATAGTGTGTAATAACAGCCCATAATGCAATAAATATCGATATAAAAGCATGATGCAAAATGGACGTATCAGGGTCCTAGTCGTGTCCCTTCCTTCTTTCGGAGGGGAAAAGGGGAAAGGAGAGGGAGAGGGAGAAGGAAAGGGGGGCCACGTCCCCTCCCCTTGTCCAATTCGGACTTCCCATGGGGGGCACCCCCTTGTGGGCTGCTCTCTCTCTCCCCTATGGCCCATGTGGCCCATTACTTTCCCTGGGGGGGGTTCCGGTAACCTCTCGGTACTCTGATAAATATCTGAAACACTCTGAAACCATTTCGGTGTCCGAATACTATCGTCCAACATATCAATCTTTACCTCTCGACCATTTCAAGAATCCTCGTCATGTCCGTGATCTCATCCGGGACTCCGAACAATCTTCGGTCACCAAAACACAGAACTCATAATACAAATCGTCATCGAACGTTAAGCGTGCGGACCCTACGGGTTCGAGAACTATGTAGACATGACCGAGACTCCTCCCCGGTCAATAACCAATAGCGGAACCTGGATGCTCATATTGGCTCCCACATATTCTACGAAGATCTTTATCGGTCGAACCGTTATGACAACATACGTTATTCCCTTTGTCATCGGTATGTTACTTGCCCGAGATTCGATCGTCGGTATCTTCATACCTAGTTCAATCTCGTTAGACAAGTCTCTTTACTCGTTCTGTAATGCATCATCCCACAACTAACTCATTAGTCACATTGCTTGCAAGGCTTATTATGATGTGCATTACTGAGAGGGCCCAGAGATACCTCTTCGATACTCGTAGTGACAAATCGTAATCTCGATCTATGCCAACCCAACAAAACACCTTCGAAGACACGTGTAGAGCATCTTTATAATCACTCAGTTACGTTGTGACGTTTGATAGCACACAAGGTGTTCCTCCGGTATTCGGGAGTTGCATAATCTCATAGTCAAAGGAACATGTATAAGTCATGAAGAAAGCAATAGCAATAAAACTTAACAATCATTATGCTAAGCTAACGGATGGGTCTTGTCCATCACATCATTCTCCTAATGATGTGATCCCGTTCATCAAATGAAAACTCATGTCTATGGTTAGGAAATTTAACCATCTTTGATAACGAGCTAGTCTAGTAGAGGCTTACTAGGGACACTGTTTTGTCTATGTATCCACACATGTATCAAGTTTCTGGTTAATACAATTCTAGCATGAATAATAGATATTTTATCATGATATAAGGAAATATAAATAACAACTTTATTATTGCCTCTAGGGCATATTTCCTTCATAACCCCCTTATACACAAGCAATTAATATAATCAAGCAGGACGTAGGGTTTTACCTCTTAGAGAGGGCCCGAACCTGGGTAAACATCGTGTCCCACGTCCACTGTTCCCCATCGATCCAAGGTCCACAGTTCGGGACCCCCTACCCGAGATCTGCCGATTTTGACACCGACAATATCCATCCTAGATGTACAAAGGTAAAGCAAGGAACCAATGAGAGACCACTATACCTTTTGATCTACCACTTTGCCTTCCACGTTGAGGTCAATTTGCCTAGTAGTTGGTGTAGGAGTCTTACATGGCTTGACATTAATCATTTAAAAATAATTGAGAATATTCTTTGTGTACTTGGTTTGAGAGATGAAACTTCCGCTCTCCATCATTGACATCTCAAACTTCCTAGTCATACTCTCAGAGATTTCTTTGCACAAAGTGTTGTTACGGGAACCGAAGATAATTTCATCCACATAGATTTGCATATAATCAAATCACTTGCGGTTCTCTTAGTACGAAGAGTGGTGTTGATTTACCGTATCTCCAATCCTTCCAGTACTAGAGACTCCCTAAGGTGATAATACCAAGCACGTGGGGCTTGCTTGAGCCCATATAATGCCTTATGAAGTTCATAGACATGGTCCTTGTGATGGGGACCAATGAAGCCCAATGGTTGTGCAATGTATACCAATTCATTAATGGAATCATTAAGAGATGCACACTTAACATGCATTGGATATAACTTTAAATTGTTGAAAGATGCCTAGGGACCCTCGAGACATATAAGGTTGACAAACAGGATAAGGCTAGATGCACCATTTCTAGGACCTTATCATTACTCGAGCGAAGAGGTATTTTCAGGGGTGAAAAAATGAACTGAATTCTTTTGTATTTCTTTTTTGGATTTGAAACTACTCGTGGAAGCCTCATAAAAGTTGACAAAATGTTTGAAACAAAATTTGAACCTCAAAACACTGAAACCATCTGTTTCTAGCCCTTTTCTAAGGGAAATCTGTTTCTAGTCAAGACAGGAAAATATAGAAAAACCGAACCATAATGGGCCAAAGCCCATCTATTCTCCTCCATTTCCTTATTTAGGTCACTCTCCACCTTTTCCCTTTTTTTGAGGCATCCATTTTCCTTTTCTTCATGTACTCTCCACCACCGAGTGGGACAAACCCCATCTTTCCTTTTCATCATTCTTTATTTCTTTTATTTTCACTGAATGTGACATAGCCTAACAAACTAAACAAGGCTAGTCTGAAACCTCCTCTTCTCTTTTTTTTAGCAAAACTCGCCTATTGCGAGACCTATCGCCGCCTCGCCACACGCGTTGGGGTGCCCTTGCCTTAGTGGGTCGGCCCATTAAAAGGTTTTGGAAGGTACTTTAAATCGATTTGGACCAGATTTAGAACGTCGCATGCATATTTTGTAAACTTAGAAGAGGATAACAAATCACAGAAATGAAATTATTTGGGAATGTTAACTGCAATAAATCATTTTATCCACTAATAGTGGCCAAATTAGTTTTTTACGTGTTCCTCTTATCATTTTTTAAATACACACCAAAATTATCCAATACAGGTTATATGTTTTTCTTATATGAGTATAACATTTTTTATGCACGTTGAACATTTCTCAATATGACGAGCATTTTCTCAAAGCATATTTGAACATTTTTTCAAATAAATGTTACACATTTTCAAATACGCATTGAACATTTTTTTGATTGGTATGAAACAATTTTTAAAACTACATGGACGTTTTCAACATTGTACAAACAGTTTTATGAAATGTCATAGTCTTGAAACGTGTGAAGATTTTTTTTTAAATGTCACAATTTTTTTGAATGGTACAATTTTTTTTAAAAGTAATCTAGCATTATTATATGTTGTATAAACAGTTTTTAAAACGTCACAAACATTTCTTTAAATGTGTGAATTATTTTTCTGAATGGTACAATTTTTTTTCAAAATTACACAATCTTTTTTCTACATTGTGTAATATTTTGTTGAAAATGTCACGACATTTGTTTTGGAACACGTGAACATTTTGAATTGTCACAAACATTTTTTGAATGATATCTACATTTTTTAAAAATTGTGCACACATTATTTTTACACCAAATGAACTTTTTAAAATGTGCGACGAATACTTTTAAAAATGTAAGTAAAGTAATTTGAAATATGTATATTTTTTTCAAGAGTACAAACAAAATTATTATTTTTTGAAAAACTAGAAAGAACAAAATGAACGAATGAACTAACTAACTTTGGCAGTAACTAACAGGACGGGCCACTACAGCGTCGTGCATAGGCGAGATGGATGCTCCTCGTGCTGCGTGCGAGACATGCCCTCCCTTAAAAACATCCTAGTCTTACAAAATTACACGTAACTAGAGATGAAACCCACACATTGCTGCGGGGATCGCTTGCAATATATTTCAATGAGATTTGATTATGTGGAATATAAATATTTAGATTACTAACACACGAGCTAAAATTAAAAATACACACAGATTATTATATTTGATTATGTATAGTTGTAAATATTTATTGAATATAATAAGTAGAATAATATAATGATTTCCCCCCATGACTGGTTTCATGTTGAGGTGGGCCTTATCCTATCCATAATGTATGGTGATGTGGCATGCTTGCATGTTGAGAAAAATAAGTTAGTGGGATGACTCTCTTACGTATATAGGATTACTCTTACTATCTTTTTATTTCATGAAAATGCTTAGAATATTGCCATCTACCTCTTTATTTAATTTGGATGCATGTTGTTGGTAAGATTTAATCTATTTATTTAACAAACAAGTATAATTAATTATTAATCTCTCGTGGGAGTATATTTGATTTCCTATATCTTGAGCATTTTAACTCCAAGTAATCGATTCCACTTATATTAGTCTTAGTTTTAGTGTATGATATGAATTTCATATCATGATCATGTTGATACCTTGGTCATAGCTAGTTTTGAATGTCTTATTCGCTAAAAAAATAGTTGTAAATGTCTTAGTGCAAACTGTGAGAACCCACACGAAGTTAGTGCTTTCGTTGTTTGAAGTAGGAAAATCAATAAATTGTTAAAATAGACATGATGCCATAAAACATAGGCTCACCCATAGGCTGTTAGGAATGCCTACACCATGCTGATATTTCAAAATAATTTTAGCGGAATTTGATCTAGACCAAATTTAGTCAATTATAAATAATTTGATATATTTCTATTTTATTAAATTCTATTTAGAATCTTGAATCTATACAAAAATATATTATGTGCTCATTAATAAGGCGATCATTCTTTTTTATGGTGGTCATTTCTTCATTTAAGATTGTTTATAGGGCGGTCCTTGAATACTATCATTCCCACCCTCGATTGTTAACTTGCAAGCTTATTGAGTAGTTTTAACTTCTAGAATTCAGATCATTTCCTCCATGGTAATATGAGCATCTTTCATGTTGGTGGTTTTCATGTTTTAAGATAATTATTCACCGAAGTAAGCAACGTTAGAAGTTCTTGCTTAACCTAATGATGAGATACAAGACCTACAACCATAGTGTCGCGAATGATGATACACAGTGTGAGATACCATACCCGAAAGGTGTGGACATACGAAGCCGACCAAAGAGATTGCCAATGGAACCCTTGGCCCACACTGACTGGTGCCAATGTAGTTACTTGGAGGCGTTAAGGAGCGATGTGTCGTTTTTGGGACCTTGCCATCATCAAATAGATATCCCTGATACAGGCAGGGTATCAGATCACATTGTATCGTACCGAAGGCTGGAAGAAGGACTTGACGAGGAGGAAGATAGAGCTCGCCAATAATGTTTGGTAGAGGGAAGTGGCCCGAGAGAGTAAAACCATGATTGTGACGGGGCTAGCATGATTTACGACGTCTTCGATTGTTATCGTCGCCTCTCAATCAAGCTGGCATGTCATTTTTGTCAGATTTACCCTTCGATAAATCGCACGCAAAACTCGCCAAGATTAGTATATAGCAGAGAGAGAGAGAGAACAAATCGAGATTTTTTTTTGCGGGAGAAGGAACTTTCATTAATCAAGAGAGATGCTTACATTCACACTTGACTATGCTAGCTATCTCATTAGGGAAGTTTCGAAGCCAACAAGCTGTTCGCTGTTGCACCCGTCCCATACAAGCAAGGGTGTGGCTAGCAGCATTAGCATGCCGACTAATTTTAGCTAGACTAATGTTCCTCTCATGAGTCAGAATCATTCTGTCTCACTAACTCGGTAAGCATACCGCGATCTATCAACATCCCTCGACTGAATCATATTAGCAGCAGTTCGACACAGCCAGTTTCCACCACCAGTGGCAAGTTCGATGAGTGAAGAGCCAGCCGGAGTCCTTCATCCATCGCAGCCATCTCAGCTTCCAAAGCGTTAGCACAATTAACGAGCACACGTGTCGCAGTAGAAATAACCGCACCTTCGTGGTCGCGAAGAATCATCCCCGCACTAGTCTAGATAAATCCGTATCTAGGCAAACAGAGAAGATTATCTAGATAAATCGCGTCTAATCATCCCCGAATTGGTGGAAGAAGTTTCAACTGACGACCGGGGTCGCTGGTCCGCGAATAACAAACAATCTGAAACAGAAGAGAAGCGGTAGCCCCCGTTCCCCCGGATCAGCAGGGGCATCGGCGACCGATGCGATGCGAGTCGCGGCGCCGGTTGACCATTTCGCTCCCTCCCTCTCTCGGTCCCCGGCTGCATGGCATGCGACGCGACGCGATGCGAGGTCTCCTCCCCTCCCACCCCCGTTCTCTGCGCTGGAGCTGTGGACTTCCCCCGGCCCTCTCTCCAGAAAAGAAACCGTCGACGCTCCTCCCTCTGGGTCTGGCTCTGACTGCTCAGGTCAATGGTCGCCAACACTGCCTAGAATGATGGACTCAGATCGACCCGCCACGCGTCCCCCTCCGCCACCTTCTTATACCCGCGCCCCACCTCCATCCACCCATCCGCCCACGGTCTCCCCCTCCTCCTCCATCGATCGCCATCCGTTTCTTGATTCCTTGTTGCTGTCAATGGATCAGTCGTCCTCCTCGTCCTTCGTCGCCGCCGGCCTCAAGCGCAAGAACGCCGGCCTCGGCTGCGCCAGGGAGCTGCCCTCGGAGGCGGTGGGGCTGGGCTACGGGGCGAACGACGGCGGAGACGGGGAGCGCCGGGTCGTGGTCGGCGAGATGGACTTCTTCGAGACGGAGATGAGGAAGGAGAAGCGGGACAGGAAGGATGCCACGCACGCCGCCGCCGCCGGCGACGACCTCGGCATCGGCAACAAAGGGGCCGACCTCACCATCGACGTACGTGATCCGCCGGCCGATGCGGCGATTCATTAATCCTGTGAATCGAAATGTATTTTCTTAAATTTGGTTGACCTAACGTGTGTTCTTTTGGATCCATGTGCGATGGATCGCGTTCTTGTTGATGGATATGCAGATGGGGCTGCACGTCGGGGGCCGGAGGAGGAACAGCGGCAGCGAGGAGTCCACCGTCGACGACGGCGTCTCCTCCAACGACGACGACCACAGGGAGGCCAAGGCCGAGGTAATTTTCCCGGTGCGCTTGCCGTATACCTAAGTTGCACATTTTTCAATTCAACTAAGATCCTTTTTTTCTTGAACAGGAAACCAACTAAGATCCTACAAACCATGAAATTCAAATTCTGAAGATCGTCTATAACAGATGAAAACGAGCCAAAAACCCTATATTTTTCTCGTAAAATATATGCGCTAGATCGCTAAGTTATTTTTAACAAGAAGAAAATGTGTTAGCCTAGCCACACAGAAAAATAGTCAGGTTGACTAACCCTAAGCCGTTTGAGATCTTTTTTCAATGTCTAAATGGACTTGTTTCTTAAAAAAAATCAACTTATACACATAAAAAAAAGGTCTAGAGCCCCTTTAAATATAGAGGAAGCAGAAAAGGAAAAGAAAAGGAACGTTGACTTATTTGACTTTTATTTTTAGACGACTTATTTGACTAGTCTTCTGTGGCAATGACTTACCAGCTAGCGGCCGCAAAATCGGAGCTGACGCGGGTGAACGAGGAGAACAAACGGCTCAAGACGATGCTCGCCAACGCCAACACCAAGTGCAGCTCCCTCCACATGCAGATCGCGCTCATGCAGCAGCAGCAGCAACAGCAGAGGAGCAGCCATGGCCACGCCCACGCCCACCAGTTCGAACCGGAGAAGAGGGAGCAGCAGCTCCTCCTCGACGCGGGGAGCCACAACCCCCTCGTGCCGAGGCAGTTCATGAGCCTCGGCTCCTCCTCGTCGCCCGACGAGCCCCGCCCCGCGCGCGGCACCGATGCGTCGCCGAGCACCAACCCCCTCCTCGCCGTCGGCCCCGACGGGGCCATGGACTGCGCCGGATGCCATGGCATCGTCGGCGCGGGCAAGGCGGAGCTCATGCCGCTGCCGTCGTTCGAGCACCACGGTCACCACGAGAGGGGCGGCAGCCCGGAGGCCATGCAGGGCTGGCTGCCTAGCAAGGTGCCCAAGTTCCTCCCCGCCGCCAAGGGCCCCGAGCCTCCCCCGCCTGAGGCCGCTGCCGCCGCCGCCACCATGCGCAAGGCCCGCGTCTCCGTGCGCGCCCGCTCCGAAGCCGCCATGGTACGTGCGCTCCTCGTCCTCGTCACCATCCAAAAAACATGGCATGGCATGGCATGGCATGGCATGGGTAATGGGTTTAATTAACTGTTTCTGCCGACGGTGTTGCAGATCAGCGACGGGTGCCAGTGGCGCAAGTACGGGCAGAAGATGGCCAAGGGCAACCCGTGCCCGCGCGCCTACTACCGGTGCACCATGGCCGCCGGCTGCCCGGTGCGGAAGCAGGTGCAGCGCTGCGCCGAGGACCGGACCGTGCTCATCACCACGTACGAGGGCAACCACAACCACCCGCTGCCGCCGGCGGCCATGGCGATGGCGTCCACCACGGCGGCCGCGGCGTCCATGCTGCTGTCGGGCTCCATGCCCAGCGCCGACGGGCTCATGGCGGGCGGGTCCAACTTCCTGGCGCGCGCCGTGCTGCCGTGCTCCTCCAGCGTGGCCACCATCTCGGCGTCGGCGCCGTTCCCGACCGTCACGCTCGACCTCACGCAGACGGCGCCGGGGCAGGGCGCGTCGCCGCCGCGCGCGCCGGAGCCCGCGCAGCTCCAGGCGGCGCTGGCCGAGGCGGCGCGGCCGGTCTCTCTGCCGCAGCTGTTCGGGCAGAAGCTGTACGACCAGTCCAAGCTCTCCGCCGTGCAGGCCGTGGCCGGCACCAACGGGGACGGCGGCGCGCAGCTGGCCGACACGGTGAACGCGGCCACGGCCGTGATCGCGTCCGACCCCAACTTCACCGCCGTGCTCGCGGCCGCGCTCACCTCCTACATCGGCAGCAGCAGCGGCAGCGGCAGCGGCAGTGCCGGAGGTGGAGCCACGGCCGCCGGCGGGAGCAGCGGCACGGTGCAGCCGCTGGTGAGCAGCGGCGGCGACAGCTGCAGTAGAGACGACACGACCGGCTAGCTTGATCAAGAAGATGTTGGTCGTTTGCTCGCTTCCAATTTTGCTTCTTTTTGCTTGCTTCAGTCAAATTTTGATCAGGGTTTAGTCTTGGCATTCTCTTTTGGTTAGTTTTGCACACCGCCGATCTCCCCTCCGGCCGCCGCCCGGCCGGAATTGGAGGAGATGAGAATTTTTTTGCTTGGGCATCTGCTCCTTTTATTAGTTCATTTGTGTAGGTGTAGCAGCAGCTTTGGAGTAACAAATTTTTGTGGTAGATTGATGAGAATACATGAGGTGGCTTTAGTTCAGACCTTCAAATCGAGACGCTATTCAATCAAGATAAACTGTTTTCACTGATGATTATCTCGAAGATGAAATTAACCTCAGCACTTTGCTCCTGTGATCCCAGACTTGGCCTGAATTTTGCAAAGCGTCTATTTTCATTTCGACGCAGCTTTCAGCGAACAGATGAACAATTCATGGAGCCAGACAACCCGATAAGGCGAAGTGTGAAGCAACTTCAGCAGACAAAAAGAGGATTGAATTTGCATTGCACCACTGCAGGCTATCTACAGGGACAGAGCTGAATACGATTTCGACGGAGAAGCAACGATTTCATGGTCCACCAGATGTTTACATCAAAATTTGGTAAGAGTTCCTGACTAATAACTGATCTAATTCAACCTGCATTCAACACCTAAATACCTCACTCAAACGAGGGTGAGAAGAAAAGAAAAGAAGAAGAAACACGACTATTTTCCTACTCTCATGACGTGACAAGCGACGATGTCATGCTTGTATTTATAGCGCTTGAATCTCCCCACCGTAGCCGTAACGTTTCAAAAGCCGTTCATCTTGCCGCCAGTTTTCCTTCACCTTCACATCTATCTGCTCGGGACATAGTATGCGGTCGTTAGAAACTGCTGTACAACGATTCATCATTCCATAGAGGGTGATCATGGCTACAGAGGAAGGAAGAAGTTATGACCTCAAGATAAACCTTCTTCTGAAGGAAATCTTCAATGTCAAGCCTTGATGCTGTTGCCAACGTCTTTATAGCTTTCCCATCCTGCGTTTGAGAAATATAGCGCATGATCGTTTTGCTCGTTAAATTTTTTAAGCTAGGAACTGTTTCATTCCCCAAATGTATCTTCTTATTTATAACCCAATTCCTTACTTCTGTTTCATCTATTCAAAAGTTTGTAGAACAACACATACATTTAGCAATTCACGAAATTCCCAAAAGGTAGTTTGTGCAAAATCCTTCAATTTCTTGTTATGCTTAACTCAACTGAATTTGCAATCCTGAAATATTCAAGCCCACACACGAATATTTTAAACTTCTTTACCTTCCCAAGTATAATGCTTCTTTGTGATTCCCTCTCAACAAGTATCTCAACTTGAATAAAATCCTTGGCACTAGGCCTGCTTTTGTAACTTGTAACATTAACCTGTCATAAACAGAAATTACATCAAACAAACAGGCTAGCAAAACGGATAAGCTTATACACTAAATTGAGGAAATCACCAGAAGATATACCTGGCATGCGTATGGAATTTCCTGCCTATATTGAAGAAAAATCTTTTCCCTCACTATTTCCCCCACAAAAAATCTTTCGGGGTGTTCACTAGCTATGTCCTGGAACAAAGAACATGCACAATATATTTAGTGTTTTATAATCTCAGGACTTGCTCCCTGTAGCTAGACATCGAAATGAACACCTGGAATGCAGTAATAGACCATCTAATGAACAAACATGAGACTACCTTTAACAGATATGTGTCGAACTGAAACTACCTTTAACAGATATGCCAAAAAACTGTAAAAACAATACCTCGATTTTAGCATCATAATGACTTCAAGTAGAGAAGTTGTGCGATGGAATAAAGTTTAAAGCTGTGGGATGATTACTCTACAGTAACAGGTCAAAAAAAAAGTAGAGAAGTCATGAAAACCCATATCCTCTATTTCGAAGAATATTTCTGCACAACTGATTTATAATACTCCCTCCCTCCCAAAATAAGTGTCTCAACCCTAGTACAACTTTGCACTAGAGTTAGTACAAAGTTGAGACACTTATTTTGGGACGGAGGGAGTAGTAGCTAGTCAAATGTGCTGTTTTAAATTATCATGCCTCCGAGTTCACAGAGTCAGCTTATATAAAGCTGTCTCGGGAATCAGAACTGTGTTACAATGATGGTAAGATTCTCAATACTAGGATCATCTTATAAGATAATGTGGTATTGGTTTGCAACTGATTGAAGCAATTGAACTCATAGAACAGTTAACCATAGCTTAACACATTATTCAGTGTGCATAATAAAATATGAAGAAAAAATGTAAAACTACCACATCGCCTACACGATAGATTGATTAGTACATCTCAGTAAAAGAAAGACTGATCAAAACAACAATTGCAGGATTCAAATTTGGCATGAGCACATTATCTTATAAGATGATCCTAGCAAATCAGGCAGACATTCTTAACCAAAGTGGCAGAACCGCTGATTATTTCGCACTATCAAAAGGTGTTGATTCTTGCAGATTAAGGCCAAGGAAAATAAATAAATAACTCATGCATGTTACTAAGTTGCATTGCACATTTCTACTTGATTTGCTAGATCTACATGAGAAAGAAAATGGCTGTCAATCCATAGTACTAACTGCTTCAGAAATTTTTGCATCTTCCATAATGATACCTTGGGGTAGTAGGCAGGACCCAGTGGAAGCTTTGACAATATCCACTCCTTGATATCAACCACTCCATGACCAAATTTAGCACTTATAGGTATAACATCGTCAACATCAGTGAATTTTTGGTACCACTGTGAAAAGAGTTGTCAAGAAATAAATACCGTCGTATACAGAGGAAATCACAAAAACCATCACTTCTATATAGTTCAGTTTCTTACCTCGAGTTTCTTTGCAATTTCTCCGGGTTTTATCATATCTTTCTTGTTGAGTACCAACACAACAGGGACCTTGGTATCTTTGTTTCCCACGCCCGCTTCCAGCATATCATCTATCTAAAACCAGAGAGCTAATGTCAAGCAAGGCAGACTCAAGACATTCACCTGGTTCTTTATTTTTGTCGACAGTTACCTTTTCGGGCAGTTTGGAAGCATCAGCGACGACAATCACACAGTCCGCGTTACCGATAGCACTCTGGACATTCTTCATCATCATCGAGTCTAGCTTGTGCATTTCCTTCTTAATGACGCCTGGCGTGTCATAAAGTATTATCTGCAAACTAAATGATAACTCGGATCAGCATTCAGAAATCGTCGTGACATCCTCTGTGGAAACATTGGTTTATACCGCATTTGAACTGAACTCTACAGGTGCTTTGGAGACTAGAAGGTTGTACCTGGTATTCTGGTTCCGAGCATATACCGAGGATGCGGTGACGTGTGGTTTGTGGCTTATCCGTTACGATCGAAAGCTTCTGACCCACGATTTGGTTTATGAGGGTGCTCTTGCCGACATTCGGTTTCCCCAACACAGCCACATAACCTGTGGAGACACACAGCACAGACCCACAGCATTACAACATGGCAATTGTTATTTAGAAATTAAGTGTCAGATAAGTTGTTTCCTCTGAATTCTCCCGGAATCTTGCAAAAAATGTTTGGCAGGAGGCACTTTTCCCCCTCTTAATTGTCATTTACTTATGCTGCACAATGACAAATTCCTGAATTCTACTGAACCAAAAATGCTACTGGTCGCATTTGATGCATCATGAACACTAAACAAGGAAATAATATTTTTGGCCAGTGAGTGCTAAGTACTGAGAGAAGAAGAAGGCTCACCGCTGCGGTGGTTGGCGCAGAGCGCCGCTCCCAGCTCCTCCGACTCGTACTCGTCCAGCAGCGCCAGGCTCCGGTCCGGCTTCTCGATGAGCTCCAGCCGCGGCCTCGTCATCTCCTCCCCCTCCCCCTCCTCCACCTCCTCATCTTCAACCACCGCATAGCTCGCACCCCCACTCGTCGACACAGCCCCAGCCCTCCTGCTCTCGCGCCTCCCAGCGCGGACGCCGCTCCTTCCTGGCGCGCACGGCGGCGCAATATACCGGCGGGGGAGGAGCGCCGGCGGCGCGGCTAGCCGGAGCGCGAGGCCTAGCTCCATTGCGCAGAGCAGAGGAAGCGAAGGGGGGAGAAGTGGCAAATGGGATAAGAGTGGAAGAGAAGACGACCCAAAAGGATTTAATTTTCATTTAATTTCTCTTTACGGCCCAGGGCCCAATAATCGGCGGCCCATAACCACACCCAAACAGGCCCATCGGGCCGTCGCGGCTTAACCGTCTCGGTCCTCCCGACAAAACGGCCGAGGCGGCCGAGCAGAACCCAACCCACCCGGCATAAACCCTAGCTAGGCTCCATCCCCTCCCCCCTCCTCCTCCTCCTCCACAAGCTCGTCGGCGGCGGCGGCGGCGTGCGGCGGCGATGGGCAAGGCGAAGGGGAAGCAGAGGCAGGACAAGTACTACCACCTCGCCAAGGAGCAGGGGTACCGGAGCCGAGCGGCCTTCAAGCTATTACAGCTCGACGCGCGGTTCCGGTTCCTGCCGACGGCGCGGGCCGTGCTCGACCTCTGCGCGGCGCCCGGCGGGTGGGTGCAGGTGGCCGTCAACCACGCGCCCGTGGGCGCCTTCGTCGTCGGGGTCGACCTCGTGCCCATCCGCCCCATCCGCGGCGCCCACTCCCTCACCGAGGACATCACCACCTCCAAGTGCCGCTCCGCCGTGCGCAAGCTCATGGACTCCAAGGGCGTCGCCTCCTTCGACGTCGTCCTCCACGACGGCTCGCCCAACGTCGGCGGCGCCTGGGCGCAGGAGGCCACCACCCAGTCCGCCCTCGTCATCGACGCCGTCCGCCTCGCCACCATGTTCCTCGCCCCCAAGGGCGCCTTCATCACCAAGGTATCAACACAGTCTGCCACCGAATGCTGACCCGCTGAATCCGTTGTGAAAAAAATAGCCATCGACTGCAAATGATTCGTGATGCTGTTCCCCTGTGTCAAGTGCACATATCAAAATCAGCTGTATTTTTTCTTCTTGTCAACAGGTCTTCAGGTCCCAGGATTACAACGCTATCATGTTCTGTCTTAAACAGGTGTGTATTGGACGCAGGTTTTCTTCAAGTGCTTGTGTTGTTACTTATATGTATTTCGTAGCAGTAGTGTGTTGACGCATGAAACAAACCCATTTGCATTTCAGCTGTTTGAGAAGGTTGAGGTGACCAAACCTAATGCGAGTCGTGGCACATCCGCTGAAATTTACATTATCTGTCTGAAATATAAAGCACCAGCAAAGATTGCTCCAGAACTTCTTGATATAAAGCACCTGTTCAACGTCGAACCTGAGAAGAAGATGGTATGTCGAAACATTTGTCAGAGTTACCCTAAATGTGTTAGCATCCCTTTAATGTTACATTTTTGTGGTTTTTGCAGCCTAGGGATGTACTTGGCACTAATAAAAAGGACAAAAGACAGCGTGAAGGGTAAGTATGCCTTCTTATGTCGGCACACGAGTTAGCATGTTCATTTTTCTTGCAGTACTGCTTTTCTACCACTCAACGAATGCATCGGGAATGAGGGTCATGCTACAATAGTTTATTTGTATTTCAGTGCCTCATATACTATAAATAAGCATGGCTGGTGTAATGATATAAGATTTAGAGAACATCATCCTTTGCTAGCTCTGTAATTTTACCACATATATTGGTAAAAACCCATGAATTTATCACATCGTCTTCAATATGGAACTTTTCATACAGTGACTGGCTATATTGGTGCATTTGCTAGTGTAAACAAGACAACAGCACAGTGAACTTATGTTCAGATCTGGCATGTCTTCTCCCTTTTTCACACTAAGGGTAACAACACATTATGCAGTGGTGCACCACATGTGTGAAAACATTTCTCTGCATATCTTGGTAGCATTCAGCCGCAGTGTGATTTCTTTAAAATAATTGATGCTTGTTTTTTTGCCAGTTCTGTTTTTAGAGTCAAGTACGCAGCTAGCCATTTGAAATTTGACCCTGATAACTTTCCTCTTTTATGCTATTTTATCAAGTGGTTAATGGTAAAGAACTGAAATTATCTGAACATCTGGTCCTTTGTACTGTACTTTCAAACTTTTAATTATATAATCCACTCTGGTGGGAGATCCACATTTCTAATTTCTATTGTATGTGATTCATGCAGGTACGATGATGGAGTCACAGTATTGAGGAAAGTTGGTCAGGCATCAGATTTTATATGGTCTGATGCTCAGACACCACTGGAATTTCTTGGTTCTGTTACAGAAATTTCATTTGATGATGAAGCATCTGTGCCTATCAAGAATCATGAGTTTACTACAGATGAGGTAATGGAGTAATGCCTTTGCTCTGCATTCCTGCTGCCTAACTTGTATTCAATCTTAGTTATAATGCTGACTGATTTTATGTTTCGTTGTGTGCCAGATAAAAAATCTTTGTGACGATTTACGTGTGCTGGATAAAAACAGCTTCAAGCATATCTTGAAGTAAGTATCTTTTCCTATTCTATTTTCTCATCAAGTTTATTTCTAGATTATGATTATCCAAGCATGTCTATTACTATCAGTGTGTCTTGTGGAGAGGTGCCTTTCAATCTCATGAAACTGATATATATGTTATGTTAGGTGGCGCATACGCATAAGGAAAGCATTGTCGTCATCTTCCCAAGTGACACCTAAGGCTGATGGTACTGTGGTGGAGACCAAGGTCAACGATGATGACCAACTTCTACAGGAAATGGAAGACCTGACGAGTTTCATTGATAGGAAAAAAAGAAGAGATAAGAAGCGTCAATCAAGACGTCGTGCAAAGGTATTTACATTATGATATATGAAAAGCCTCGTTTGCTGCACGTGGCATTGATTTGAATTGTGTGCTGATATATCAGTCTCTTCATTCCAGGATAAAGCACGCAAGGCAACAGGAATGCAAATTGATGCTACAGAAGAGGGATATGGTGATCCTGACTTGTTCTCTATTAAGGCTATCAAGGTATCCTGCTGTTTTTGAATTCTTATCTGTCTTACTTTGCCTTGTACACCACAGAAAGTTCATCATTCTTTCTCTAAGAAGAGTTTTTCTTCTAAGTCATCTAGCCCTTATTATCATTCGGCGAGCACATGTGGAAAAGTTATTTTGGTTCTGTTGTAATTTCTCTCAAGTTACTGTCCCAGCTTGATGTCTTATTTTAGCTTTTACGTCTTCACGTTGTCCGTGCTTGCGAACTCAGTGATATATACTTCTCTATAGGGTGGAAAAGATCTTCAGGCTGTTGAGTCAGCAGAGTATAATGCGGAAGATGGCTCTGGAGACAGTGAGAATGAAGAGACTCAAATTCATGAAGACTCTGATGAGGAAATGGATTCTGATGAAGAACAGCAGAGGTAATTTTTCAGACACCCACACCAAAAATATTACTTGTAGCTCAGTCGGATGATTTAGACGTATTCCAGTGCTAGATACATCCGTTTGAGCGACAAGTAATATGAATCAGAGGGAGTAATATTATAGTTTGGTCATATAAATTAATCACTTGCAAAATTTACTGTAAAAATTCCAGAGACATATAACACAATGTCTTTTTAATCAGGTATGATGCTCAACTCGAGGAGATGCTTGATGAAGCTTACGAACGTTTTGTGACAAAGAAAGGTGGAGAAGTAAAACAAGAACGCAAACGTGCCAAGAGAATCAATACTGATGCTGATACAGATCTGTTAGAGGTAATAACTGTCATTAATCCACATGAATTTTGTCCTCGTGTTTGAAACCCATTTTTTTATACAATAGCCAATGGACTCAACTTAATGATAATATTTGCTATTATGTTACAACTTGATATAGGGGGGTGAAGATGATGGTAGCGATGTTGACATGGACCAAGGTTCTGAGGAAGAGGAAGATCAAGAGGCCAACCCCCTTTTATTGTCTTTTGATTCAGCGAAGCCAACAAAAGAGCAGACTACAAAGCAGTGGTTCGGTCAGGATCTGTTTGCGGAATTAGGAGCTGACCTAGCTGAGAAGAGTGACAGTGAGGATGAAAGAGAGAAGCCGCATAAGAATTTGAAAAATAAGGTGGATTCAGGAAAGAAGGAAACCCTGGCTAAAGCACAGCTGGACTCGGGAAAGAAGGAGAAACCGACTAAAGCTCAGCGCCTGCAGCAAGATGATATTGAGATGGTGGCAGCAGAGCCAGTCCGAGCTGCAGATGACTCATCCTCATCCTCGGACGAGTCAGACGATCTAGACCAGGACATGGATGATGACACCAAGGCCGAGGTGCTGGCCTACGCGCACAAGATGCTGAGGAAGAAGCAGAGGGAGCAGATCCTGGATGACGCCTACAACAAGTACATGTTTGACGATGTGGGCCTGCCCAAGTGGTTCGCCGAGGACGAGAAGAGACACACCGTGCCCATGAAGCCGATAACGAAGGAGGAGGTGGCGGCCATGAAGGCCCAGTTCAGGGAGATCGACGCGCGGCCGTCGAAGAAGGTGGCGGAGGCCAAGGCGCGCAAGAAGCGCGTGGCGGCCAAGAAGCTGGAGAAGGCGCGGCAGAAGGCGGACATCGTGGCGGACCAGAGCGACATCAATGAGCAGTCCAAGGCCAAGATGATCGACAAGATCTACCGCAAGGCGGTGTCGACGCAGCGGCCCAAGAAGGAGTACGTGGTGGCCAAGAAGGGCGTGCAGGTCCGGACCGGCAAGGGCAAGGTGCTAGTGGACCCCCGGATGAAGAAGGACAAGCGGAGTGCCGGGTCGGGCAAGAAGGGCGGGAAGGGCAAAGGCGGCGGCGGCAAGGGGAAGAAGGGCGCCGGCGGCAAAGGCGGCGGGCAGAAGAAAGGCGGGAAGGCTGGCGGCGGTGGGAGGAAGGCCGGCGGCGGCGGCAAAGGGGGGGCACGTTGAGTAGTTTGGCGAGAGGCTTATGGATGAGCAGCTGCGTGTGTCGACTGCTGAAAGTTTTCGCCTGTTGGATGGCTCGCTCTCTGCTGCCGAAATTTTTGCCTGTCCGGGTAGCTAAGCTGTTTTTGTTACACTATAATACGTTGATGCTATGAGAGCTGTTGTTTCAGTCTGTCAGAAAAGTTTTGTAGGTTACGCTTGTATTGGACGATATTGTGGACAATAATTTGTGATTGTGGTTAAAGCCTGACAGTATCATAATCATGACGAACTTACCTTAAACTTGCTAGGCTTTGTGGCCTACTAGAAAACAGAGACCAAAAATGAAGCTAGGACACATGGAGCTACTACATATTTGTAGCAGCAATATCATGAAGAAAACAGTAGCATGAATGCATTGGTCTCAGTTAACTCGGAATGAAAGAGGTGGTGGCGTGTGCCGTGCGCACGTACGTACCCTGTGAAGAGGAGAAAGCCTTTGGGGTTGGGGGTCGCCGTTTCCTTTTCGGGTGAAAAGAAAGAAGAAAAAAGATGGAAGCTTTGAATCCACGGCATAGCGACCCTGCCTGGATTCCGATTCCCGTCTCCCTCGCAACTTGTTTTGCGAAGCGAATCCGGATCCCACAGCTTGGAATCCAGCAATCCGATGATGATGCAGTGACGGCCACAGGGCAGAATCCAGTCCGATGCAAGCATTTTGGCAACGATGCCGACTAATGATGGCTCACGCACAGCCTAAAAGCACTCCCACTTTGCTCTGCTTAGCCTGGCTTATATACTCCTTTTCTTTCGTGAAGATGTTTGGAGTACTAGCCAATGGTCTACTGTAGTTATCAAGCCTCAACATCAGATGAAGGGATTGATTTTTTCGCCAAAGAATCAGAAGCATACGTGCAGATAGAAAGCAAAGCTTTTCCTGTGCAAGATAACTTATTCTGCACAACATGAGATGCCCCCTCTCTTATCTATCTCCCTTACTTGAAGGAGACACCACTCTGTGGTCAAACTAAGAGCATCTCCAGCCGTTCGGCCTTCAAGGGCGCCGAAAAAGAGCCGTCTGTGGGCAAGCCGTCGCTAGATTGGCCCCTAAGGGCGACCTAGCTCCCAGTCGTCGGCCCACAGGTCGCCCCGGGTTCGGCGACGTCCGTACAAAATATATGAAAACTCGACGATTTTTGCACAAACTCGGCGAAACTTCATTGAAGTTTGTAAAAAAAAACACAGAACACATGCAAACTACGCCTTAACAACGCCTAAACTACGCCTAGCCGCCACTGCCGCCGCCGTCGTGTAGATGCCGAGGAGCCTATAGAAGCGGGTGTAGTCACCGCCGCCGCAGCCGCCGTCGTCGTCGTCGCGCGGCTGGCTTGGGCCGGCGCCGTCCCTGCTGCAGCCCTGGCCCGGGTCGCCGAGGCGCGGTGGTGCGCTGGACGGCCAGGCCTTGCCCTCCTCGTCGCCGTCCAGGACGATGACGTCGCCTTCCTCGCGACCGCGGCGACGGGCCTGGAGATCCGCGTACGCCCGACGCTGGCGGCGAACCTACTCCCGGACGTAGTCCTCCTTCGCCCACTTGAGGGCGGACTCGTCGTCGGAGGCCGCCATCTCAACGTGCTCCGGCTTCACCCCAACGACGAGGACGACCCCGGCTCCATCCGCCGCGGCGTCCACGAGCTACCACGGCGGTGAGAGAAGGACGACCGCTGCGGGTACTTGAGGCGCGGCACGTTGCCGTTCTCGATGTGGTCGAGGACGGCCTCGAGGGTGCGGCCGGGAACGCCCCACCACCCGTGCCGCCCGTCGGCGTTGTGGCGGCCCCGCAGGATGATGCCGTTGGTGGAGGCGATACGCTCCTCGCGGCGGCGCTCGAAGTATATCGTCCAGAGGGCGTGGCTGTCGGCGGCGTAGCGCGGCTCGTTCCGCTTTTCCTCCGCCAGGGAGGAGCGAATGCGAGCGATCTCGGCCCGCCGCGCCGCCCCTTCGGGCACCGGGGGCACCGGGACGCCGCCGACGCTCAGCCTCCATGTCCTCGGCACCCGCATGTCCGGGGGCGCCAGGTACTCCGCCTCGTACAGTAGCCGCGCCTCCGCCTCTTGGAGGTGGCGGCGGCCGAAGCCGTTCACCGTCGCGCCGTCTCCTGGGTACCTCTCGGCCATCTTTCTTGTCAGCGGGAAGAGGGGAGAGTGCTGCTTTCTGCGCCGGAGAGGGGGAGAAATGAGAGCTGTGGCGTCCACCGGCGGGCGGGGAGGTCGCCTTTTATAGCCGTAGCTGGGCGGCGTCGGGCTGCATGCCGGGCGACGCGTTCACTGCCGCGCCCGTGAGGCATCAATGGAGGCTGACCAGCGCGGCAACCTTCGCATTGATTCCCGCGGGAACCGAGGCGTTGAGGGCGACGAAGCGGCGTGTCGCTGACTCGGCGGGCCCATCCGCTTTCGCGCCAAAACGTCTCGCCCCGGCGCCCCCGAGCGCCCCCAGCGCGCGGGGTTCGGCCTGGGTCCGCCGGCGCCAATTTCGGCCCAAGCCGACGAAAAAGGGCTCCTGGGGACGCGACTGGACCAATTTTTGGGCGCCGGCGCGGGAAAAACACCTGGGGAGGGCCTGTTGGGGGCGCGGCTGGAGACGCTCTAAGGATCTGGCAGTATGATTTTGGGAAGCCCGGTACTAACTTATGATATGTCAACAAGTTTATGACAATCTTAGCGATCTGTGTAACTAGAGGAGTCCAAGATCAAACTGCAGGCAAAGGGGGGAAGATCCATGCCGCCTATTTCTCCTCAAATGCATCATTTCCGTATAGAAGAAAGCGGTAAGATAGCACGAGCGACCATTTCAAGATTGCAACGATTATATGTCGGGTAAAGTTATGTTTTAGTAACTGTATTGCGATGACCCCTCTTAGAGAATACCTAAGTTAACTCATTACTGAACCCATTCCTGCAGGAGGCAGAACAAACCTACAGAAAAATGGCTGCGAAATACATGAAACAAGTATGCACTTAGCTAGCATCTTCCTGAACGGCTTTTTGCTCCGATTGTTCGAAATATGACGGGGAATCCTGCATCTTTCTAATGGCTTTTACGCAGATATGATTCCGAGCAAGAGATCTCCGGTGGACGATGGTGGACTAGTCCACACACCAGAAAGAATCAAACTCGACGCAAGTTGCTCCCGCCGCCCCCTCCACAGTCCAGTGCATCTGATGCAAACCCCAGCCTCCCAGGACTCCCTGAGCACGCAGCAAGCAAGGAGCCAGGAGCAGGACGGCATTCTGTCAATTCCTTTTCCAAAACCATTGGAGATGGAAAGATAGATACATTCCTTCGGTCCCCGGCCACGTTCGGAGGGTGTTCCTCTCCCTCTTTGGAATCTGTTTGTGGACTGGGTGGTGGTGATCATTCACATGACATGTAAAGAATGGAGGCTCTTTTTTTTCCGATAAAGGGTGCTTTATTACTTAAAAGGTTTAAGCATTACACCCCGCCTCTGCATACCAAGATGCACACAGCCAAAGAATGGAGGCTCTTAGCCCACATCCCTGCCGCCTTTTATCTCTCACTCAAATGGATGAATCAATCATGGTGCTACCTAAACCAATGCATGGCCAAGCAAAACACTATCTCGGGATTCCAAGACGCCTTTCTGAACAATGCAAAAAATGCTTTTGCAGTACAAGATTTTCTGATGACATGCTTGGCAGCATCGGATCAGATGGGGTTCAGAAAACTTATGGAGATGACCATCGAGACCAGAGATTTTGGGTGTATATGCGCAACTGTGTGCAGCTCCGTTCTCCTGTGGGCGGCTTGCAGCCCATTGCCCGACGCGCCGCCTTACGAGGAGCTCTCTGCCGATCCAGCCATGTCATGCACGGCTGACACATCGCCATGCATCCAGAGATGGGGTCTTCCGTTGATGATGTGAGCAGAGCAGAGCAGAGCACGCACCATCGATTCATCGATCCATATTACTCTTGGTACCGTAGCTAATTAAAGTTGCTATCATTAATTCCCCATGCCATGGTGCACTTCCAAGTTGAACGTTTAGCACTGCAACCTTGGTGAGAGCTAGGCATGTGATCAATGTGACCTGCCGCTCATATTTGAGCTGTGAGGAGAGGCAGGCAGGATGTGTAAAGCTCTAAATGCTTCACAGGTTTCGTACTTGGAGCAAGGCCAGCTACAGCTAGCTAGCTGGTGTAGTAACTGAGCTAAGTAGTGATGAACAGTTGTCAAATGCATGCAAGCTACTCCCTACGTGCTTCAAAGTCAAACTTTTTTATGTTTGACTGTATTTATACAATAGTACACCAACATTTATGCCACCAAATTAGTAGCATTAGATTCACGATAAAATATATTTTTATCATACTCCTATTTGGTTTCACAAACATCAATATACTTTTGCACAAACTCGGTCAAACTTTGGGATAATTTGACCCTCCAACAAAGTTGGAAGTACACTCTTTGAAAAGCGGATGGAGTAGCTACAGTAGTATAATATGCACCTACACACACACAAAAAGTTTGTTTCACATCCGAGCAACGAACTACATAGCAAAAAATATAGTAATCAATGTGTTTTTCATGAACACTTTGCATCATCAGGTTGCATCAGACCGAACAACATACATATTCGGATTCAGACACGACGAATGCGAGAGTTGATTTCTACGTACATATATAAAATATCTAGGCTAGATGATGTGTATAATAATGTTGGATATATACAAGTACAATTCCAGACGTTGTTTTCTACAGCAGCTATAATATCTAGACTAGATGATGTGTATAATGCTGGATACAACTCCAGACAACGTTGGGAATGCCTGCCCTCATCCCACAATATATATGCTGTCCTCTCCTCAGCCACCTTTTAACCCAAAGGGCCTATAAATAGCAGCCCCGCAGCAAGAGACACCAAACAAAACCACCAGAGCTCTCTCAAGGCATCAGATACAAGAAGCTAGCACTAGCTCAGTAGAATCTCACCAGGGAAGCTTCACCTCCTCCAAAGGATGTCTTCCGGGTCGTCGTCTCGGAGCACCTCGCCGAGCTCCGGCTCGGAGTGGAGCAAGAAGGAGAACAAGATGTTCGAGGAGGCGCTGGCCTACTACGGTGAGGGCGCCCCCAACCTCTGGGAGAAGGTGGCCAGCGCCATGGGGGGCACCAAGTCCGCCGAGGAGGTGCGCCGCCACTTCCAGATCCTCATCGACGACGTCAACAACATCGAGTATGGCCGCATCCCCTTCCCCAAGTACAAGACCCAGGGCTTCTGGACCTGAAAGGTATAATCCTCAACCAAATTGCCACACACATGGGATGCTCTGCTAGTCTGCTTCTAACATGTTTTCAGTCAGTTAGAGGCCACGCATGACGACTGGCACCAATAACTATGATTCAAACTGCTTAATTGTAGACACCCTGGCCCAATTTATCGGTGTTCAATTAATCTTAGCACAATCAGACAATTTCCCTACTTCCAAAACAAAAGCTTGGATGGATCTTGCAGTCTTTCTCCAGCTTACAAGGCTTTTTCATAGACTTTGTGCAGCTCCACACTATTAATTTGCACAAACATTCACCCAACTTCATGCCTACATAGAACAAAGCAAAAGAAAGAAAGAACTATCATCCACACTATTTGAGTACATGTATTTCTGTACAAACTTCAGAGTTCAGATAATCTTACAGTGCAAGTGCTTTCTCATGTTTTCAGGATAAAGCAGTGTAAACTGCAGTGGACAGTGGACAAAGTTGTACAAACTAGATCTCTTAGGAAGCAAGCAATCCAGCATTGGTTAGAATAACGAGAGGAAAAGGAGTATTGTCTATTGTGTGTACAAAGTATTGTTAGGTTATGTACAAGGTTAAGTTTGTCTCTATGTTGTTGTAGATTCTCGTCTACATTCATGAACTGCGAGTTGTCTGTTAGAGTATATTGACATATCTCTATATTTGCTAGAATAGGATTTGCAATCCATCTCCTAACTTACCACTGGGAGGCTTCTTGCCCTCAAAGTCTTGTACATGTATATATACTGGTCCAGGAGAGGCTCAATACTGTTGGGGATGAACAACAAAGATGTGGTGCACAAATTCACCGACACGGCAAATATGCACACTACACAACCCCCTTCTCTTGTAGTGAACTTTGAGGACAGTTTCAATCAACAAGTACGCGCGCAGTGGAATAACACAAGCAACATACACATGTGAAAAGGATTTAATGTGGAAAAACCTCTTCAACTAAGGGAGTAAAAAACCACGGCCGACCAGTCCACACAACTTCACTATGAGAATAATGAGTACAAGTATTCTCTAGAACCTTTAGAGAGATTTACGACACATTCTCCATGTTGCCAACCGGCAACAACAACAACAACCACAAGACTTGAGATTTTAGCAAAACAGAGTTTACACAACTTCTGCTCCCTTCAGTATTTTGCAAACTACTCTCAAATTGCTGAACCAAATACTACCAAATTTGGAATACAAGAAGACACATGATTTACTGATATCCCCTCAAAATTTCAGCTCAATCAGACACCGTTTGCCTACCCAATCTGTTCATCTCCCAAAACTACTCTGTTCCGAAACTGCAGCGGTCTGAACTAACAAAACCACTCTCAAATCTGATGCTCCACTGACCCAGTCCTCAAACCAGCTAACCATATAGAAGTACTCAAAATAAGGAACAAACTCACTAAGTTTGGTGCCAATCCAATCACATTTGAGCCTCCAATCACCAGCTTGAACACTGTCCAGTCAGGTGCAAACGATCTAGAAAAAATCTCCGCTTGTTTTTCTTCTTCACTTCTCACAGGTTAAGTTTCTCTTGTTGTGTGTTCTCTCACTCTCACAATGACAGCCACCACCAGCAAGGGTGCTCACTTCACTAGGAAGCACTCACAGCCGTTGGATGAAAATCAGATCAATGGTTCACATGTGTTGGACTTATGTGGGTTGATGTTTGGCTGCCAAGACACCTCTTAGCCCAACAAATACTATACTCACCCAGGAGACTCAGTACAACACCTCGTCGAGTAGTTTAATGAGTGGAGCAGCTGGGCATGTCGCCTGCTAAATTTTTTTGCTCGTTGGATGTCTTTGCTGCTGAAATTTTTGGCTGTCCACCTTAGCCGACAAGTCAGATAGCTAGTTGTTGCAATGT
This sequence comes from Triticum aestivum, assembly GCF_018294505.1. Lineage (NCBI taxonomy): Eukaryota > Viridiplantae > Streptophyta > Magnoliopsida > Poales > Poaceae > Triticum > Triticum aestivum. The sequence continues at coordinate 476,520,837 of NC_057796.1, forward strand.
GAGGGACCTCAGCATGCAAAATGACTGCCTCCTACTCAAGATGCCCCACCGACTGCATTCTGCTCTGCCATCGCGTTGGGCAGCTTGGCTGTGGGTTGAGCTCAACGACCACTCCCCTCTTACCGCCGGCATCTCTGCTCTTGACGGCGGGAACTGGCACGCTCTGCAAATACTCCTGCCATCCTACCGCTCTCTCTCAAAATTCACTGTGGGGGGTGGAAAAAGACGTCGTTCTAGCATGATTGGTGGCTCCCCTGTGGGCCACTAGGGGCTGTCTTCCTTGCGTTATTGTCTCACTCCACCTGTCCCGAGGCGACGGTTTGGCAGGTTCGGCATCGTGGCATGGGGGAGGTCCTCGTCCCGCGCCTCTCTCGGGTCGCTCTCTCCAAGAGAAGGAGGTGCTCATCGGCCTTATGCATGGCTGTCCGGCTACTTCGCATGAGGATCAGCGATGTGTCACCCTCTGCTCCACTCCCATTGCACGTTCTCCTCTCTCTCGGCGTACGCCCTCTATCGCCTGGGTGGGGAGACAACGGCCAACGCCAGGTTTCTCTAGAGTTCCACGGCTCCCTCTCACGTGAAGTTCTTTGTCTATGGCTAGGACCCACACTCGCGACATGCTCCTAAAGAAGACAATCATCACTGCTCTGGAAGCTGGTTGTCCATGCTGCTCGGCGACGCTTGAGACGGCCGACCACCTCATCTTCGGGTGTGAGTTTGCTGTTAGGTTTTGGCGGTGCCTTGGGCTTGCTACGAGCGGCGTCGCAGTCACCACTCTCCACCTCTTCGACTTGTCGTCGGCGGTCGGCAGCACCTTGCCCGGCGCCTTCCTTCTTCTTTGTTGTTGGCACCTCTGGAAACGACGAAATGCCATCATTTTCCGAAATGCTACAATCTCCCTCGCCTCTACCATGAAGTGTTGCTGCGACCATGCGGTGCTCTAAGATGTCTAGGTTCAAGGACGGCTGCCAAAGTCATGTTAACTTGTGGCTTCGTATTCGCCAAAAAAAAAAAAAAAAAAACCTTGTGGCTTCGTGCTTTGGTGGTGTCGTTGTAGTTTCTGCAAGTTTGGTGAGGCGCCCCCGCGTCCTCTTTCTCTCTGTAACAAGTGACACTTGGGCGTTTTGGCCCCTTTAAATGAAAGATTCAGGCCCCCCTTGAAAATTCAAAAAAAAAGATGGCTAGTTGTTTTCGTGATACTACGTGTACATTGTTACTATGTGAGAGCTGTTTCACTCTGTCAGAAAAGTTTTGCAAGTTATCTTGTATAGGACGATCTGCGGACAATAACTTATGATTGTGGTGAAGGCCTGACAATATCATAATCATGGTAAACATAACTTTTGACTTGCTGCCTCAAAAACACAGACCCAAAAGCGAGGTCACATACATAGAGCTATGGCCATATTTGTAGTAGCAATATGTATGCAGCAAATAGTATCATTTTAGAATGAACCAAGCGGGGTGTGGAATTCAGGGGTGGTGTGTGCCGTGCACGTACCCTGTGAAGAGGAGGAAGCCTTTGGGGGTCGACGTTTCCTTTTCAGGTGAAAAGAAAGAAAGGAGGGAAGCTTTGAATCCCCGACATAGCGACCCTGGCCTGGATTCCGATTCCCGTCGCCTACCACTTGACCGGGGTAGCGAATCCGGATCCCAGAGCTTTTGGGCTCCAAGATTTTAGAATCTAGCCAGCCAGCCGATGATGATGCAGTGACGGAATCCAGTCCGATCCAAGGCTACTTGTAAGGCATCCATAGACAGGGATCAGTCATTCAAGCAGCTGGCAGACAAGATACCATGTACCGACTAATGATGGCCCCAAAAGCGTTCCTACTTTGCTTAATATATACTTTGCGATAGATAGATGATGTTTGTACTGGCCTCAACATCAGATGCATGGGTGAATTTCTTCCAAGAATCAAAAACCATACGTGCAGATAGAAAGCTAATCCTATACAAGATAGTGTGGTTCTGCACAATATGAGATGCCTCCCTCGTTTTATCTTCCTTTTCACAACAAGGAGACAGCACACTGTGGTGAAACCAAGGATCTCCGAATTCACGGACCCCGACCCTAAACTATATACTAATAACGAAATATCAAACTGCTGACAGAAGGAGAAAGATCTGTGCCACGTGGGCACGTGTCTGTCTGATTTTGTTTTCCTCAAACACGCCCTGTGGCTCGTCGTCATTTTCATTCAAAAGAACGGGCTAAGATAGTGCAGATTGTAACGACTGTATATAGGCTAAAATTATGTTTTTACTAATGTAGACGAACTGTATTGCGACGGCCTGCCTTAGAGCATACTCGCAAAATCTGAAAGAGAAAATGCCTCCTGTAGGAAGCAGAAAAAACCTACAGAAAGTTTTTTATTTTTCGGATGATTGTTTTTGACAAAAATAAATAAATAAACATGTAGGAAGCAGAAAAAACCTACAGAAAGTTAGTTCTTGTGTACAAGATAAGATCAAGGAAAAAAATAGCGCACTATACAAAGTAGCGCCGCCCCTTAAATTACGCTGTTAGTGTGCCATATAGCGCTATAGCATTGCTATTAGCGAAATATTGTACACTGATTTATTTAGCGAAACAATTCTTACACGCTATAGCGTGCTATTAGGGGCGCTATAGTCCGCTATTCTTTTAGTGGATAAGATACAAATTCTGCGCAATATGTGACGCCCCTCTCCTTTTATGTGCATGAGACATCACTGTGGTCAGTCAAACTTTCCCGGAAGAAGCAACACGTTCGAAACAAACTAATCTTCGATTTTCGATCTGCATGATTAATTATAAATCCAAATTAAATAGGTAGTATTACTATAGCATATCCAATTTGTAACAATCGTATATCAGATATGCTTGTGATAGCATGCTTTTTGGAAGTTAACCCATGGATGACCGTGGAACAGTAAAAACTGATTGCAGAAATATATGAAATAAGTATGCAGCTTATAGGTAGCATCTTCCCGAAAAGCTTGTTGCTCCGATTGTCTGAAATATGACGGGGAATCCTGCATTTTTCCCATTGCTTTTATGCATATATGATTCTGATGAAGAGATGTCCGGTGTGAACAGATGGTGAATCAGTCCACACGCTGCAAGAATTAAACGCAAGTTGCGCCCGCCGCCCCGGTACAGTCCAGTGCATTAACCAAGGAGCCAGGAGCAAGATTGCATTCTGTCAATTACCTTTCCAAGACTATTGTAGATGGAAAGATAACACACATAGAGATAGATATATTCCTTTGGCCCACGGAGCTACGAGGGTGTTCATCGCCTCTTTGGAATCTGTTGGTCGACCGGGTGGCGGAGAACGCGTGACATGTAGAAATAGAGGCTCTTAGCCCACATCGCTGCCACCTTTTCCAAATGGATGAATGATGCTCCCTAAATTGCATGGTCAAGCAAAACACTCGGTGTGACTTCCGAGACCACTTCTCAAACAACGGCGCAAATTAACCCTTCATTTTAAGAGATTTAATTATCCGTCACTCGTAATATGGAATAAAAGATTCAGAGGCATTTACACTATAAGCTTTGTGCTTTCACAATCTTCTGTTACGTAGTACTCCCTTTGAACTTATACCACAACACTTATTTTAGATCGAAGGGAGTAGTAGGCTGGTTGTAATGGGAGTATCATAATTAGTATCATGCATGTCAACTAGGCAATTTTGATAAGGCGTCATAGAATAAAATGAAGAAATAGAGGGTTAAGTAGTAGCATATCATGATACAGTATCATAATAAATGCTATGCTACTACTCCCTCTTTTCTGGTTTATAAGGCTCAAATCTGAAATCTCATCAATCAAGGCATTTTATGAGTGGAGGAATGTATCTCGTACTTTACAAAACTACCCCAATTAAACTCATGCATTAAATTGGATTAATTGCAGTGCATGCATGCTTGGCCACTAGATAAGTAGAAACATTACATGCATTGCTGTGTTCCTTTTTAATTCTTACAAGCAAAGATTTAATGCGTCTCGAAAACTAAAAATGAGATGGAGATGAGACCTATAAATCGGAAAAACAAAAAAGTTGAGATAAGCCCTATAAACAGGAAAGGAGGGAGTATGTGTTATGCATGGCAATAAATAAAGTACTACATGGTACTAATATATGATACTATGCATTAGGCAGGTAGTATCACACACTACTATCATATGCATGATACTAGTATATGATACTACCCATTACAACCAGCCGTATATTTATTAATTTATTATATGAATTGGTGATCAGCTTAGATAGGCTATGAGGGTGCATCAGTGCATGCATGCATGACAAGCTTGGCAGCATTTGACCAGAGGGGTTTCAGAAAACTAATGGAAATGAGCATCGAGATCCGAGGTTTTTGGGTATGCGCACCTGCGCAGCTCTGTTGATCAAGCACCCAGGTACGTCCTCCTCCTGTGGGCATCTTGCAGCAGGCTGATGCGCACGCCATACGATGAGCTCTCTGCCAATCCATGTCAGGATCACACGGGCCTCAGACATCACCATGCATGCAGAGATGGATGCTTCCGTTGGTGATGTGATCAACAGAGCACCCAGCATCGGTCCATACCTGCTGCGTAATTGCTATGATGACAGATAGCACTGTGTGTCAAAATGTGTTTGGAACCACTGAGCAAGTGAGCATACGTGTGGTTAATTAGGTATTACAAAACTGAATATCGAAAAGGAAATATAGCGATCGACTCGAGGGATTTAGTTACGTGGAAGAAAATCCGACGCGGAAAATTGTTCACAACAAAGCTGCCAGCATGGTGCACAAGTGAAAAGCTGAACACCTGAAATATCCTGGTGAGAGCTAGGCATGTGATCAGTGTGAACTAGATTATTGACTAGAATGTTGATGAGACGGTGGTTTTCTATAGGCATGGAGACTTTCAAGTTCAAACACAGTGCAGATTCATTTGCAAGGTGGCCAGAATATGCATACAGAAAAAAAGATTTCATTTCCCTTTGAGATGCAGCTTAGTCAGGAAACATATCAAACCGAACCACTAATTCAGATTCAGATACGACCAATTCAAGAGTTAATTCAGATTCAGGTACAACTCCAGACGACTGTTGTCATGCGTCGGGATGCGCGCGCATATGGACGGACCCAAAAGCCTTAATTACTCAAACAGGCTGTCATTTGAACGTTTCGTCACACACACCACACGCTTCCCATGTGCAAACCCTAGCTAGCTCAAAAAACCTGCGAGAACATTGTTGCCCTGTCCTCAGCCACCTTTGAGGTTTTAACCCAGAGAGAGAGACAGGACACGGCCCCAGGGCCTATAAATAGCCGCTCTCGCAGCAAGAGAGACACCAAACCAAACACAAAGGACTTCCAGGAGCCCCCAGCACCCCAGGCACAAGAAAGTAGTGTTATTAGTTCGAGTAGAACATCACATCTCACCTGAAGATGTCTTCTGGGTCGTCGTCTCGGAGCAACTCCCCGAGCTCGGACTCGGAGTGGAGCAAGGAGAACAAGATGTTCGAGGAGGCGCTCGCCTACTACGGCGTGAGCTCCCCCAACCTCTGGGAGAAGGTGGCCAGCGCCATGGGGGGTACCAAGTCTGCTGAGGAGGTGCGCCGCCACTTCCAGATCCTTGTCGACGACATCAACAACATCGAGCACGGCCGCATCCCCTTCCCCAAGTACAAGACCCAAGGATTCTGGACCTAGTAAAAGGTATAATTCTCAACGGGCATAGGATACTCTGATGTTAACAAAGTTTTCAGTTGAGCATAACCGTACCAGTTACTGCTGTATTTGTCTGCTTCCTGGGAAAAGTATGCTACGCATGACTGTGTCGTTTGCATAAAGATGTTTTTTTAACTCTAAAGGCATAGCATGCAGGGGTATTTATGTATTTTTCTTTTTATTTAGGCGTTACTTACCACCATGCATACATGATGACTGGCACCATCAACTCTATGAGCCAAACTGCTTAATTGCAGCCACCCTGGCCCAATTTATCGGTGGTTAATCTTAGCACTATCAGACAATTTCCCTACTTTCAGAACAAAAACTTGGATGGGTCTCGAAGTCTTTCTCTAAATAGGCTTTCACGACACTTTATAAATAAAGCAACTAACCAATCCTAGCAAGGTGGCGAAAAATAAAAGTTTGTTGGGGCAACAACACAAGCATGCCCAAAGAAAACACAAAAGAAAAGCGAAAAAAGGTCACCAAGTGGCCACAACATCGTTGGGTCACCGGTGGAGCGATGCGCCAAGCCGTGTCATGTAGTGCGTCCAACATCTGCCCCAGCCAGTCCCAGTCCTGCTGCCTAACCAACAGGTGCCGGTGCTGCAAGAACACAAGAAATTTGAAGAAGGCATCAGAGGCCTGTCGAATGAGTCTTTCTCCCTCGTGCTTTCAACTCGCAAGACTATTTCTTTTAATAAATTTTCTCTAGATCTTATGCTATCTAGATACACATTTGCCTAACCTCATGCCTACACAGAACAAAACAAAAGAAAGAAAGAACAAGCCCCTTTCATTTGAGTATCTGTATTTTTGTTCAGAGTTTAGATAAGCTTACAGTGCAAGTGTTTTCATGTTTTCAGGATGAAGCTGTATAAACTCCAGTGGTGGACATTGAACAAAGTTGTACAAACTTCATCTCTTAGGAAGCAATCAACCCAACATTGGTTAGAATAACATGAGGAAAAGGAGTATTGTCTATTGTGTGTACAAAGTATTATTAGTTTAAGGTGAAGTCTGTCCCTATGTTGTTGTAGGTTCTCGTTTACATTCATGTACTGTGTGTTGTCTATTAGAGTATATTGGTATATCTCTCTATCTCCTAACTTATCTCTAGGATTTGTAATACATCTCTCTTATGTTAAACAGTGTTCCTAGGAAGTTGTTTAAAGGCAGAAGGGGAGTAAGGCAGGGTGATCCGTTCTCAATTACTATTTGTTTTCGCGGCTGCTTTTTTACAGGCCATATTGAATAATGCCATGGACATGAGCATTTTGCAGCCCCCTATCAGATTCTTTTCATGCACAAAGCTTACTATTCTCCAATATGCAGATGATACATTAATAGTCTTACAAGCTAGTCCAACACAACTCACTAAGTTGAAAGGTCCAATTGATCTTTTTTCTAGAGCATCTGGATTGAAGGTGAACTATCACAAGTCTAATTGATACCCATTAATGTGTCTGAATCTAAAGCCCGTGGTCCCTCGTGAATTTTGAACTGCCATACTGCAACTTTTCCATTAACATATTGAGCACTCCTCTTGGTTTTTGCAAACCAAGAATGGAGCATTTCACGTATATTATTGATATCCAAAAAGGTTGAGTGTTTGTTCTCAACACTTGAGTTATGATGGTAGGCTCTTAATGGTGAATGTTTTCTTGGCAACATAAACCCTCAAAGAGGGTTTTAGTTTTTATTTATATGCAACCCCAATGGTGTACAACAATCAACTTTCCAAACAGAAAGGAGATTGATTCCAGAGCCTCCTTAGACTTAAAATTAGAAGATTTTTTGCATAAGACAGAAAGACTAGAGGAAGATATCTCAATAAAAGCTTTTTTAGCTAGAGAGTGAGTAATTGATAGGTGCAAACCCGTTGAACGAGTTCACGCCCGAGGGTGGCCCGATCTTCACATTGTAGGATCGAATCGGGAGGGATAAGTAGCTGCAAGCAATCGGGATAACTAGCTTTATACCTGCCAAGGTTGGATGCAACCCGTACGTGGGATGGCTAGCCGGAGCTACAAAAACTCCAACTCGCTGCCCGAACAATTGCACAACCATAAACCTGGACTAACCCACACAAAATGGCCGGAACCGTAGAGCATGAATTAGGGGAATCCAGAGGCTCCTTCTTGCGAATCCACAAGAGCAATAGTAGCAAGATCTCTCGGATCTTAAAAGTCTACAAGCTTGTAGCTAAGGTGGTATTTTTGGCTAAAAAGTCCATAGAGGATGGGGAAGATGGAGTTATATAACCAGGGACAACCCCCATGGATATGTGTGATGGAAGCTAGTTTTGGGAACCGGCATAGGTGTGAAAACAAACCAACTTCAAGACTTAATGGGGTAGCTTCTGAAAATCTCCTGTGAAGATGCGAACAGTTGACCCTGACCGAACACTGTTTTTTCAATGTCTGAACATTGTTTCTTCAGCAGCGAGCTTGGGCTTCAGGAAGTCTTTCGCAAAATGCGGTTGGCTAAACTCGAGTAGAACAATGTTTTGCTAGAGTTGGAAAATTGTTTTCTCCAACGACAACCTTGTTTCTTCATGAGCTTCTAACTTTGTTTCTTCGTCATTAAAACATTGTTTCTACATGGACTAGATGTCATTGGCCTTCTTCCATGTTGCATCTGGGTTCAATCAATAGCAAGAAAGGTGAAGGCACAACCATGTGTTCAAGATTATAGTAAGAACTTAATTTAGCGTTCACCCGGGCATGTGTTTGCTTGATCCAGCTTAGTACTTCTTTCCAACTAAATTGTGCACTTTTCTAAAATGTCGTGTATGATGTGCCCATGTACTCATCAATAATGACATTCCCAGACCTGGGAATGGACTTGATCTTGCATGATCTTAGATGAGAAGAGTAATTCAGAAATTCAACAAGCACATGTCTGATCTTCCAGTGTCCTAGATTCTTCAATAAATTCTTTGCTCTTGCAGCTTTGATAACCCACAAGTGTAGGGGATCAGTTGTAGCCTTCCCAATAAGTAAGAGTGTCGAACCCAACGAGGAGCTAAAGGTAGAATTAATATTCTCTCAAGTTCTATCAACCACCGATACAACTCTACACACACTTAACATTTGCTTTACCTAGAACAAGAAATAAAACTACTTTACGAGAATAAAAAGATAGCTTTGCAAGAATATAAAAGATTTAGGTGTTGTTTTAATAAGAGAATAATAAAGAAAAGGGTTTTGGAAAAAAAATAAGTGAAAGGATTGTCCCTTGGCAATTGGATATGAAATGATAGTGATAATCCTCTATTGCAGTTTTTTTATGTGGGACAGGCCTAAGCTAACATACTATCCGTACTTGGATCATACGTTCTTATGAATGGAACTCTAGAAAGCATCCGCAAATACCAAAGATTCATTAAGGTAAAACCCAACCGTAGCATTAAGTTCTAATGTCCCCTTTAATCCCACATGCAACAACTAACAAGTGGAGTTTAGCTTTCTGTCATTCCCACAACACACTATAAGCAAATCAATCACATATTGCAACACTCTACAACGTGAATCCCACTCATGTGCGTGAAATGACGGGCACCATAGGACAACACCATAATAGCATACAACTCATATCAACCATAGCATATCACAATTAACCCATAGGATAAAAAGAAACTACTCAGACACAATAGAGATGCAACACATCATTGGATAATAATATATAGCATTAAACACCATGTTCAGGTATAGACTATAGCGGGGTGAGAGAGGGTACATCATTGCAGGGAGAGGGTGAAAGATGTTGGTAACGGCGGTGAGTTGATGGAGATGATCGTCCTCGAGATGATTCCCCTTGCAGTGCTCCGACACCACCAGGAGACAGGGGGAGAGTGTCCCCCTCCTTATTCTTACTAGGCCTTACCCCTAGATGAGAGAAGTTTCCCCCTCTGGTCCTTGGCCTCCATGGCTCCCGGAGGGAGGGAGCCCCTCCGAGATTGGATCTCTCCTCCTCTGTTTCTCTCTGTTTTCGGTACTGTTTTCTGGCCGAACAGCATTTCTTTTATAGCCAGAGATCCGTAAATCTAATCGGGCTGAAATTTTGAGAGGATTTTTCTCCGGAAATTAGCTTTCTTGCGGTGAAAGAAGATCTCCAACCAACTTAAGGGCTGCCTAGACATGCCCATGGCGCTGCAAGGGGGTGGTCGTGCCCCCTGCCTGTGTGGGGTCCTCGGGCATCGTTTTGTGTTGATTCCTTCACCTAAAAATCACATATATTCCTGAAAAATCATATTAAATCGCCAGAATATTTTGACCTTCCTAGATATTGATTTTTTGTTAAACCAAAACCAAGCAAAAAATATGAATTGGCACTGCCAGTAGATTAATAAGTTCATCTAGAAAAATTATCTAAAAGTGCACGAAAACCATATATATTTGATGTTAACATACCATGAATACTTCATAAATTATAGATACATTGGAGACATATCAAGCTTCGACTAGATTCCTGCAACCAAAGAAGAAAGCAACAAAATTCCATCCAAGAGCTTTAACCGTCGCTGCTGCTAGTGTTAATCCTAGTGCTTCAGCCTACAAGATAGAAGGCATTTTTTTTGCAGAAGCTTGAACAAATATAGTATGATTGTTAGAATCATTTTTGAGAAAAATTCCAAGTCCAGCTTCATCTTTCGTTGTCTCCAGATTGTAAGTTGCATCACTTAAGCCGAGAGAACTACATATTGAGACTGTGTGTTTGGATCTTGGTAAGGTGGATCATTGTTGATGATGCAGCCTATTTTGATCTCCTATTCTCCTCTTTTAACCCTGCATTAAGCATTGCATTTTGTAGCATAGATGACATGCATATGACTCCAGTTTTTCTTATTAAAAAGAAGATCATTCCTAGCTTTCCAAATATCCCATAGAAGTGTAAAAGTAGTATCGAGATTTAATTCAACATGATGAGAACACTTAGCCATTTGAATCGCATGAGTGCATATAAATTAGGACTAAATTCATGAGACTTGAGACCTAATATGAACCATATGAGATATTACATTTAAAGAAGAGATGAAGATCTGTTTCAGTATCACCACATCCGTAACATTCTTTTTTAATATGAGTAGAATATTTGGATCCTCTTACTCCTGTAGCTAGTACCCATCTTAAAATTCTTCAAGCAAAATTTTTGACCCTAGGAGCCAATTTTTTTTCTTTTGCAAACCTAATTAAACGAAGAAATCTTAGTCGCTGAACTAGCATTGTCTTGGGCTTGGGACCAGAATTGGGTTTCCTGCCTCAAAGCTTTGTAAGCACTTTCTGTGGTGCATTCTGCATTAGAAGTGTGAGTCCAACATAAAGTATCATCCATGTTAACATTAATGATAGGAGTATCTAAAATTTTGTTTTTAAATACTCATCAAAGAATATGCTAATTTTATCATCATCTCAACTTTTACAATTGGGTTTTCAAAGATCACCCACAACTTTGGGACCAGGCCTATCTAAACTTGGGTAAAGATGATCATAAAATTTATCCCAATGTTTGCACCAAAGACCATTCCAAATGAAAGTAGTTACATTAGCAATTTGAGTTTGAATAGCCCTGCAAATGAAAGGAAGAATTTTGAGGATAGATAACCAGAAAGCAGATTTAGGAACATGAACATTGGCTTTCCAAATAGAAGAGTCATGAAAATATTTGGCTTTGAGAATTTTAGTAAAAAGGGAAGTGGGATTCTTAATAATTGTCCAAGCCGTTGCAGCAACAATGGACTTGTTCATCGTATATAAATATCTTATGCCTAGGCCACCTTTATGCATAGGTTTTCAATTATCATCCCAAGCTCTAAAGCAAATAGGTTTAGAATCATTGTCCTTGTCGATATGATTCCACCAGAATTTTCTAATAATGGAAGTGAGTTTATTGATTGTGGATTTATGTAATGATATTAGACATGGAATAGATAGGGAGAGGAGCAAAAGCCGATTTAATAAGAGTGAGCCTCCCTGCCTGAGACAACTTGTTTGCCTTGTAACAATTAAGTTCGTACCTAAATTTATCAACAAATGAAATTATAAGCCGCATGCCTATTTTTACCATGAAGAATAAGAGGATGTCCAAGATGAGTAGTATTACAATCCATATTAGGAAAATGGAATAACGTTTTAATTGGGTTCCTCATATTATCACCAGTATACTTACTATGGCAGATTTATTCTAGTTAGGGGTTTGCCCAGAAACAACACTAAACTGATTGATGATAGAAGCAATAGTTTTTTCATCAGTATTATCTGCCATGCCACACACAATGAGATCATCACCAAACATCAGAGAGTGAATAGGGGGACAACCTAGCCCTAGATGGATACTGCTCAAATGATTGTCATTTAAAACCTTCTGCATGGAAACCGAAAACTCGTTAACTACAAAGATAAAGAGATACGGCGACAAAGGGCAGGCTTGTTGGATGCCTCGGGAACCCCTAAAGCTGCCAAACGGCTGCCCATTAATGTTAACAGTAAAGGTGGCAGAAGAAATGTATTCCATGATTAAATCTATGAAATGACCATGCAATCCTTTACATAGCAAAGCCCTCTGCTACTTCTTTGAGCTTGCGTTGATTTTTTCCTTGAAGAGGAAAGGGTGATGCAGCAAAGTAGAGATAAGTATTTACCTCAGTTAAGAACCAAGATATCAAGCCAGTAGGAGGCACAAGCAAGTCTCCAATCTATGCATCTGCACAAACTAACAAACACTTGCACTCAATGCGAAAAATGTTGTCAATCCCTTCACGGTCTCGAACAAGAGTGAGATCTAATAGAGATATGTATAAAAGATAAACAAAAAAGGCAAACTAAAGTAAATATAAATAAATTGCAGAAATGTATTTTTGGGTTTTTTGGTTTATAGATCTACAAATATATGATGGAAAATAGACCCGGGGGCCATAGGTTTCCTAGAGGCTCCTCTCTTGAAAGAAAACATACGGTGGGTAAACAAATTACCGTCGAGCAATTGATAGAAAAGCACAAATTTATGACGATATCATAGGCAATGATTATGAATATAGGCATCACGTCCGTGTCAAGTAGAACGACTCCTACCTGTATCTACTACTATTACTCCACACATCTAGAGTATTAAGTTCATAAGAACAGAGTAACGCCTTAAGTATGATGACATGACGTAGAGGGATAGACTCAAGCAATATGATGAAAACCCTATATTTTTACCCTTGATGGCAACAATACAATATGTCCTCGCTACCCCTACTTTGTCACTGGGTGAGGACACCACAAGATTGAACCCAAAACTAAGCACCTCTCCCATTGCAAGAAATACCAATTTAGTTGGACAAACCAAACCGATAATTCGAAGAGAAATACAAAGATATTTAATCATGCATAAAAGAGTTCAGAAAAGACTCATATAATATTCATAGATAATGTGATCATAAATCCACAATTCATAGGATCTCGACAAACACACCGCAAAAGAATATTACATCAGATAGAACTCCAAGAACATCGAGGAGAACATTGCATTGAAGATCAAAGAGAGAGAAAAAGCCATCTAGATACTACCTATCACTACTGGAATCAGGACCTTTGCCGTCAGCCAGCTCTTTGCTGTCAGCTGGCTGACGGTAAAGAATGTCTTTGCCATCAGTTTGAAGAAAGCTGACGACAAAGAGAGAGCTGACGGCAAAGGTCATGTTTGCCGTCGGCCAACTCTTTGTCGTCCGCTAGCAGACGACAAAGAGTGTGGGTGGCCCACTAGCGAAGACCACCTAATGGCCACTTTCGTTGTCGTCCGGGAGCGGACGGCAAAGTTTCTTTGCCGTCCGCTAGCAGACGGCAAAGAAAGTAGCCAAACTAACATCCGTTAGCTAGGCTCTTTGCCGTCTGCTGGCAGACGGCAAAGAACCGTGCCCTAACAAAATGCAAACGACGTCCGACCAATCTCTCTGTCTCTCTCTCTCTCTCTCTCTCTCTCTCTCTCTCTCTCTCTCTCTCTCTCTCTCTCTCTCTCTCTCTCTCTCTCTCTCTCCGTCCCGCCCCCGTGCCGCGCCGCCCCGCGTCATCCCGCCCCCATGCCGCCGCCGCCCCGCGTCACCCCGCCCCCGTGCCGCCGCCGCCCCGCGCCACCCCCGTCGCAGCGTCGCCCCGGCGAGCCCCTCCTCCGCCCGCGCCACCCCCCTCGCCGCGTCGCCCCACCCCGCCCCCATGCCTGAGCCGCGGCGCCCCCCTCATCCACCCCGGCACCATCCTTCCCCCTCCGCTGCCGCCGCCGGGTACCGCCCCCTCTTCCAAGATGTCGAAGCGAGGTACGGCGAAAAATTCCCCCTTCCTCCATTTCTTTCCAGCATGATTTGTTCCTGTTCTTGGTGCGAATTTGGTGGTGGTTTAGGTTTGTCGGTGGTTCATATGTGGTGTATAAGATGCTTAGGAATGGAGTTGTACTAGTGTTTTTAGTATCAGTTTGGCAGAAACAACAAAGTTTGAATTCAGATTCTATTAAGTGAATAAGGACAAAGTGACTAGCTGTTAAATTCAGGTTGTATATTGTGTGATCTGGGATTGTTACAGAATATTGAGTGTGAATCACTTGTGTTTTGCGTACTGTGATCATTGTAGCATGGTAATCTTGCTCATATAGTTAGTTTACAACTATGATGATAATTTGAAAGAAAGATCTTGCTTCCTTGTTTAAACTACAGAGACCAGTCCCAGATGATAATTTTACTGGGTTATGGTGATACACTTTTTGTTTTGAAATCCCATGCCTAATGTTAGTGAGAGTCTGAAGAAGCAAGCAACTAGAATAATTTGCCACTTTGTATTGTTGATTTCTGCTCAAGTGTTCAGTTCTGGGCCGTAGTTCAGTTTAGTTTAGTTGATCTTCTTCGCCACCAGCACCTTCTTGCAATGACATGCTCACAAATTGATCTATTTTGCCATCTTCTCTCAAGGCCAGTTCAGTTGTAGGCAACAGTTTCCATTTAGTTGTCTTCATGTTCAGTTCTGGGCAAGATTTTGCAATTCGGTTTAGTTCAGTTAGGGGCAATAGCTGCCATTCAGTACAATTTAGAATTATGCACATGCAAAGGTTGCCATTTTGTGGAACATTCAAGTAAATATGCACAATTTGGAACTTAATAATTCTTGGTTAATATTACTGCATTTATCCTCTAATGATTTATTGGTGATGACCACAATATTGCTGCTAATGTACCTATGATCAATTTGTCTATGATCAATTTGAAACATGAGCATTACTAATTGGTCTGTTCCGCTGCTTATCAGATATGGGGGGAGGCCGCCACCGCAGGCTGCGCTCTGCCGCACTGGAGTACGAGTTGGATGCTTTCGAGTTCTTCACTGTCATACTTGAGAATTCCTCCAGGAGGCAGGTATATAAAAGGAGAGATCTCCCCTTCACCCATCTCTTTATGATAACTCTGTTGTTTGCTACATCACTCCTTGACCCACGCTGCAGAGGCTGCCTGACACTTTTATGAAGATGCTGGACGACCATCGACCAAAGAATGTGAAGCTACGACAGGCCGACAGCGGGCTTCGCAGGCATTGGGACGTGGAGTTGGTGATCAGGTACGACCACATGTACCTGTGTCGTGGCTGGGAGCAGTTCTACCGTGCCTACAACCTGCGGCACGGGTACTTCCTTCTCTTCAGGTACGACGGCGACGCCATGCTCACCATGAAGGTGTTCAACACGACTATGTGGATGGGCAAGAGATGGTGGTAGGTGAGGATGACCTAGCGATTGTGCTGCCTGAAGATGGCCTCGCGATGGTGGTGGTGCCTGACAATGACCTCGCGATGGTGGTGGCACCGGCGATCCCACAGCCGGGTGACATGACCATGCCAATTGTGGTAGAAGACTACCACTAGTAGAAAAAGGGGCTTTCGTTCGGGCCTGGCCAGCCCATTAATCCCGGTTCTGCCACGAACCGGGACCAATGGAGGCATTTGTCCCGGTTCGTGAGCCCAGGGGGCCGGCCGGGGCCTCATGGGCATTGGTCCCGGTTCGTCTGGGCCCATTTGTCCCGGCTCTTGGCACGAACCGGGACCAATGAGCCTTGCTCCTGGCCCACAACCATTGGTCCCGGTTCATGGCAGGAAGCAGAACAGAAGGATGGCCTTTAGTCCTGGTTCCAGCCACGAACCGGGACAAATGAGTTGCCTATATATACCCCATCGCCGGCGAGTAGAGCACTCCACAGTGCTCTGTTTTTTGCTAGCCGGCGAGGAAGGGCATTTGGGTGCTCTAGCTCACCTCTTATGCATGTGAGGTGTTCGATGAATTGCCCGAGCCACACTACTTAAGCTTTCTCCTCTCGAAGCTCGACCTCGAAGCTCCATTTTTTTCCGAGATTTGTCTAGGTTTAGCGGTCCGTCACGCCCCATCCTCGTCTTCACCACCGTCGATGGCCCGCGCCGATCTCGTCGCCGACACCACCGTGGTGAGCCTCTTGTTCTTATCTTCTTTCTGAAAGAAAAAAATCTTACTTTAGATAGATACTTGT
The DNA here is from genome assembly GCF_018294505.1 of Triticum aestivum. Taxonomy (NCBI): domain Eukaryota; kingdom Viridiplantae; phylum Streptophyta; class Magnoliopsida; order Poales; family Poaceae; genus Triticum; species Triticum aestivum. The sequence continues at coordinate 476,537,072 of NC_057796.1, forward strand.
CTAATTTTCTTACTTTTGACACACATAATTATATATAATGCACGCAGATGAACCGACAATGGATGTACGGTGACAGACACACCTCTGAGTACATTAAGGGCGTGCATAATTTTCTCAAAGTGGCTAAGGCAAACAAGTAGAATGGTTTTATGTGTTGTCCATGCCCTAATTGTGGGAATACGAGGTCTTACTCTGACAAGAAAATCCTTCACACCCACCTGCTTTATAAGGGTTTCATGCCACACTATAATGTTTGGACGAAGCACGGAGAAATAGGGGTTATGATGGATGACAACGAAGAAGAAGAGGACGATGACAACTATGTGCCCCCTAAATACGGTGATGCTGCAACGGGGGAAGCTAAAGATCAAGAGGAAGCTGAAGATCCAGAGGAACCAGACGATGTGCCCGATGATGATCTCCGCCGGGTCATTGTTGATGCAAGGGAAAAGTGCGAAAGTGAAAAGGAGAAGCTGAAGTTCGATCGCATGTTAGAGGATCACAAAAAAGGGTTGTACCCCAATTGCGAAGATGGCAACACAAAGCTCGGTACCGTACTGGAATTGCTGCAGTGGAAGGCAGAGAATGCTGTGCCTGACAAAGGATTTGAGAAGCTACTGAAAATATTGAAGAAGAAGCTTCCAAAGGATAACGAATTGCCCGACAGTACGTACGCAGCAAAGAAGGTCGTATGCCCTCTAGGATTGGAGGTGGAGAAGATACATGCATGCCCTAATGACTGCATCCTCTACCGCGGTGCGTACAAGGATTTGAACGCATGCCCGGTATGCGGTGCATTGCGGTATAAGATCAGACGAGATGACCCTGGTGATGTTGAGGGCGAGCCCCGCAGGAAGAGGGTTCCTGCGAAGGTGATGTGGTATGCTCCTATAATACCACGGTTGAAACGACTGTTCAGAAACAAAGAGCATGCCAAGTTGATGCGATGGCACAGTGAGGACCGTAAGAAAGACGGGAAGTTGAGAGCACCCGCTGACGGGTCGCAGTGGAGAAAAATCGAGAGAAAGTTCTGGGCTGAGTTTGCAAGTGACCCAAGGAACGTATGGTTTGCTTTAAGCGCGGATGGCATTAATCCTTTCGGGGAGCAGAGCAGCAATCACAGCACCTGGCCCGTGACTCTATGTATGTATAACCTTCCTCCTTGGATGTGCATGAAGCGGAAGTTCATTATGATGCCAATGCTCATCCAAGGCCCTAAGCCACCGGGCAACGACATTGATGTGTACCTAAGGCCATTACTTGAAGAACTCTTACAGCTGTGGAATGGAACAGGTGTACGTGCGTGTGATGAGCACATGGGGGAAGAATTTGACCTAAAGGCGTTGCTGTTCGTGACCATCAATGATTGGCCCGCTCTCAGTAACCTTTCAGGACAGACAAACAAGGGATACCACGCATGCACGCACTGTTTAGCTGACATCGAAAGTATATACCTGGACAGATGCAGGAAGAATGTGTACCTGGGCCATCGTCGATTTCTCCCGACCAACCATCAATGTCGAAAGAAAGGCAAGCATTTCAAAGGCGAGGCAGATCACCGGAAGAAGCCCGCCATGCATACCGGTGATCACGTACTTGCTATGGTCTCTAATTTACACGTAATATTTGGAAAGGGTCCCGGCGGACTAGCTGTTCCAAATGACGCTGAGGGACGCGCACCCATGTGGATGGGACGTACCCTACTGGAAAGAGCTAGAGGTACGCTCTTCAATCGACGTGATGCACATGACGAAGAACCTTTGCGTGAACCTGTTAGGCTTCTTGGGCGTGTATGGGAAGACAAAAGATACACCTGAGGCAAGGGAGGACCTGCAACGTTTGCACGAAAAAGACGGCATGCCTCCAAAGCAGTACGAAGGTCCTGCCAGCTACGCTCTTACCAAAGAAGAGAAGGAAATCTTTTTTGAATGCCTGCTCAGTATGAAGGTCCCGGCTGGCTTCTCGTCGAATATAAAGGGAATAATAAATATTCCAGAGAAAAAGTTCCAGAACCTAAAGTCTCATGAGTGCCATGTGATTATGACGCAACTCCTTCCGGTTGCATTGAGGGGGCTTCTACCGGAAAACGTACGATTAGCCATTGTGAAGCTATGTGCATTCCTCAATGCAATCTCTCAGAAGGTGATCGATCCAGAAATCATACCAAGGCTAAGGAGTGATGTGGCGCAATGTCTTGTCAGTTTCGAGCTGGTGTTCCCACCATCCTTCTTCAATATCATGACACACGCCCTAGTTCATCTAGTCGACGAGATTGTCATTCTGGGCCCCGTATTTCTACACAATATGTTCCCCTTTGAGAGGTTCATGCGAGTCCTAAAGAAATATGTCCGTAACCGTGCTAGGCCAGAAGGAAGCATCTCCATGGGCCATCAAACAGAGGATGTCATTGGGTTTTGTGTTGACTTCATTCCTGGCCTTAAGAAGATAGGTCTCCCTAAATCGCGGTATGATGGGAGACTGACTGGAAAAGGCACGCTAGGAGCGGACTCAATAATATGCAGGGACGGGCATTCTTGGTCTCAAGCACACTACACAGTTCTACAGAACTCTACCTTGGTGACCCCGTATGTCGATGAACACAAGAACAGTCTGCGCTCCAAACACCCGGAGCAGTGTGACGACTGGATTACATGTGAACACATCAGGACTTTCAGCAGTTGGTTGGAAACACGTCTCAGAGGTGACACCACTGTTTGTGATGAGCTGTACTCGTTGTCCAGGGGACCATCTTCGACTGTATTGACTTACAAAGGATACGAGATAAATGGGAATACATTTTACACGATCGCCCAAGATCAAAAGAGCACCAACCAAAACAGCGGTGTCCGCTTTGATGCAGCAACCGAGAGGGGAAAGGACACATATTATGGTTACATAATGGACATATGGGAACTTGACTACGGACATGATTTTAAGGTCCCTTTGTTTAAGTGCAAATGGGTCAATCTGTCAGGAGGCGGGGTACAGGTAGACCCACAGTACGGAATGACAACAGTGGATCTGAACAATCTTGGGTACACTTACGAACCGTTCGTCCTAGCCAATGATGTGGCACAGGTTATCTATGTGAAGGACATGTCTACCAAACCGAGAAAAAGAAAAGATAAGGAAGCGAATACATCATATGATGAGCCAAAGCGCCACATAGTTCTTTCAGGAAAAAGGGACATAGTGGGAGTGGAGGGCAAGACAGACATGTCTGAAGATTATGAAAAGTTTCATGAAATTCCTCCCTTCAAAGTCAAGGCTGACCCAAGCATCCTGATAAACGATGAAGATTATCCATGGTTACGGCGCAATAAGCAAAGCACACAAGCGAAAAAAAGTGAAGACTTTCTCTCCACAACTATTATGATGATACCATGCCAACTTTCAACCTTTTCGTAGTTCATTTGAAATGCCTGTTGTAACAGACGAGTTTCCGTATGAAATCCTGATACTTCGAAACAGATTGTCCGTTTTGTACACGAAGTGCATCTAGTTTTTGCCGTAACCCTCTCAACTTTCTTGCACATGCTATGTGGGTGAAATGATGATACCATGCCAATTTTCAACCTTTTCGGAGTTCATTTGAAATGCTTTTCAATTTCCGGGTCTTATAGCTCAAAAAAGCAGTAAATGCATGAAAAATAATAAAATGCATAAAACTATAATATTTGTTCTGATCAACGAAAAAACTTATATAAACCTCTAGTATTTTTGAAACTAAAATTGAATAAAATTTATGCAACTTATATTAACAAAGTATTTTTTGTTCAAAACATTAATAGCAAAAAAAATTAACAAAATCTGGTTTTGATTAAAATAGATATTTAAAACAGATAAACTTTAATAAAATATATAAGTACAAACCAAATAAAAAAGTAAAATAAACTTGAATAACATAAAGCAAAAAGAATTATCATAAAGTGAAATAAATAAGTAATTACAAACAAAATAAAATAAAATAAATAAGTTCTTTGTTGTAAGTAGAAACAAAACAAAATAAATAAAGCAAAAAAGAAAACAAAAAAGGGAAAAAATAAAAAATATGCCACCTACTCGGCCACCACTGCCCGAATACGACTAGAAACCAACCAATGGGCCAGGATTCAGGCCAGCAGAAGGCCCAGTAGGCCCATCAGGCATAGCAGTTTCAATTAGGCCCGTAAGCCTGCAATGGAGAGGAGCTCGAGAGGGGTGCGACAGTGGGGCTTATAAACCACTGCGCGTCCCTCTCAACTAGCGAGGTGGGACTAAACTTTCGACACGGGCGCAGCAGCACAAGGCCTTTGGTCCCGGTTGGTGGCACTAACCGGAACTAAAGGGGTGCATTGGTACCAGTTCGTGGCGCCAACCGGTAACAATGCCACCCCTTTAGTCCCGGTTGGTGCCACCAGGACCAAAGGCCACCGCTTCCCGCCCTTTGGGCTGCTGAAAAGAGGCCTTTGGTCTCGGTTGGTGGCACCAACCGGGACTAAAGGGGGTCTTTGGTCCCGGTTGCTGCTATGAACCGGTACCAATGCTCCGTCTATATATACAACACTTGTGAAAATTTTCGTTCAGTTCTTCGATCCCGCCTCGACGACGCCGCCAGGCTGCCCCTCCGCGCCTCACCGTCGCCGTCATCGCCCTGCCTCCGACGCCGTCCCGCGCCGCCGCGCCCCTCACCGTCGCTTTCGCCCCCCTGCCTCCTCACCGCCCGTCGCCGCACCCCTCACCGTCACTGTCGCCGCCTCCTGCCTCCTCATCGCCCGTCGCCGCGCCCCTCACCGTCACCGTCGCCGCGCCCCTCACCATCGCCCCCGTGCCCTGCCTCCTCGTCGATCGCCGCCCCGTTGCGCAGTGAGAGCTCCATATATGAATTTCCTAATTTTAGATGTGTAGTTAATTTAGATGCATAGTTTAGATGTGTAGTTAATTGAGTTGTTGTAATTTGTTCATAAATGAATAATATGCAAAATTTAGAATTTTTTTCTGTTCATAGATTTTTTTCGTGATATTATTGTTGAATATGCAAATGTTTGTGTGTTCATATATATGCAAAGAATATGTCAATTTTTTCATAGAATTTCTATGATTTTTTTCTGTTGTAATTTTGTTCATAGAATTTTTATTTTGTTCATAGAATTTTTATGATTTTTTTCTGTTGTAATTTTGTTCATAGAATAAGAAGAGAAAGTGTTTAATATAATTAGTTAGAAAAGTAATAGAACTAGTTAAACTAGTTTATTTTTAATTAGTAAGTACTACTTTATTATATTTATAGTAGGTGCTTAGTAGTTGAACTAGTTGATTTAACAAAACTAGTTTATTTTATTTTTAGCAAGGAAATTAATAGAACTAGTTTATTTTTTTAGTTAAAGCAATTATTCCCACATCGACGTCGACGATGCCTATCCCGCATCCTCGTCGTCGACTCGGCGGAGGAGGCCGGCTTGATCAGAGGGGACATGTCCGGGACTGGGCTCCGCCGGGCTGGTTTTGGGAGGTGCTACCTTCCTAGGGGCGTAGGTTGGTGAGGAGCCAGCCCGTCGTTGACCCAATCCTTGTTTGGTGGCGGTCGCGTGGGCCAGTGACGGTGCCGAGGCTTCCGGACACCGCGGAAGGTGTACGTCACCATGTCAGCGAGGAGGACGAGCACGTACGTCGCTACATGGTTGCGTTGGAGGGCATGTTCGACAATACCTGGCAGGTTCTTCAGGGATCTCACTGGAGCGATCCTGTGATGGTTCCTTCTCTTTGGGTGTCCACCGCCTGCGCCGATACCCGTCGGGCGCTACGGTTCTAGCTGTACTGGCGATGCTATATGTATGATAGTATTCGAGGTGTATGAGTGATAATATTCGACGATGTACGGACGCATGGGGATGATGTAGTTTTGCTTATAATTGAATGCATCCTAATTTGAATACTACTTTATTTTACGATTTGATTTTGCTTATTGAATGCTCAAATTGGAAAACCACTCCTACTTTGAATGCTAAAATTGGAGAGCACTATGCAAGGCGTATGCATATGATTAGTTGATAGCTTATAGGGTTTTTGTTTTCGCAGAAATCTAGGAGCCCCCGGCCCCTCCATCATCCCCGCCGTCGTCCCCGTCACCGACCCCCTCCGACCTCGAGGTGAGACCAGCCAAATCCTCTTTTAGAAAGATAATTAAACGATATTTCGGGTTGACTTTAAGTCTGTCGAGTCTCCACCATATATGAGAGGACGAAGAATCCCGACTGTTGTCGTGGGGGTAGCTTCTCCTTCGTTCCCGTGTGCTAGACAATTTGGTGTAATGCACTCGGGAACGAAAGGAGGAGCTACCATCACCGACGGTCGCAAATGTCAGAGAGGAATCAGTGAGGGAGAGTTCCACCATATATATATGAGAGGACGAAGAATCCCGACTGTTGTCGTGGGGGTCGCTTCTCCTTCGTTCCCGTGTGCTAGACATTTTGGTGTAATGCACTCGGGGACAAATGGAGGAGCGACCATCATCAACGGTCGAATGTATACACCACGTGAGCTGAGAGTTTTCAAGAAAAGACTCGACAAACCGATAGTCAACCCGTGATGAATAATAATGATCTAATTTAGTTTTTGTAGTACATATATTTAATTGTACAAGTTTAATCTTTGAATTATGAACGTAGGAAATGTCGTCATCGGACGACGAAAGTCTCCCGGGGGAGTGCGGCTGGTGCCACGACGATCGAGGTTTGTGCGACAGGCCTCACCTGGACGATGATCGGCGCTTCAGCATTAAGCTCGAGGAGACCTTCGATGTTGAAACGGTACGCAACGGCGACAAGTGTTTTTTTCGTAATTAAGCATGACTTCAACTATTTCAACGTGTAATTTTCATCTTTTACAATTCGAGTATAGCTTATCCCATGCCATGCAAGACGCTATGTCTTGGAGAGGATGGATTTTGAAGACCATGAAAATTTTGAAACGAAGAAAATTCACCTAAGGACCCATCATGATGTGGATTTTGAAGTAAATCTGTATAATGCTGAGAGCGTAACCCATTTTGGTTGCAAAAATTGGGAAGCATTTTGCAAGATGTATGGTTTTGATGAGGGTATGCTTGTCACCATGGATCTTGGTGATCCTGACATCGACCAAGACAATATGGACATTTGGGTCCTTGTTGATACGCCTCCAGTTCTACCGCTATGTGAGTTTCTCAAACATAGTTAATTATTAACTAATTTATATTGTTTATTTCAAAATAGTTGACAGCTTATTTCCATTGACAGCTTATTTTGATTGTTCAAACAATGTGCGGAACATGGTAGACAAAACCCACTACACCGATGGCTCCGAGTTAACTTATCAGGAGAAAAATCATCTGGTCGGATTTTGTACTGATCTTGAGAATTACAATATCTACAATCAAACTCCTCAACATTATGGTCAATACGTGCCACTAGTGCACGTGTTGAACTACGGTAACTACCATGGAGATACCCTGGTAAGATTTTTTACTATTACGACATCCGTGCATCTTTTGCATACTTCTAAAACTAGTACATCATTGCTAACTATGAAGTTATTACTATGTTTTTCAACAGAGAATCGCAGAGGATTGTGTGCCTCATTTGATGTATCAGAATGGCAGCCTTCGTGTTTTGAACATATATCCAGGTCATCCTACGAATCTCAACTGTCCATACCGGATTTCTAAAAGAAGTGGAGACATGCTAATCAGAGAATGGAAAAAATGTATGGACAGTCGTAAGGAGGTTCTTGGAAGCAAAAGGAAGCGCCATGCAAGAATTGGAGACAGGATGATGTCCATTCTCCATAATGGAGAGTCAGGGTCTATATTGTTTTATGCTATTTTACCTTAAATAGGGTATTTAGGTCCTGTATAATATTGATGATCATGTGCTAAGAACAATTAAGTAGGGTTGGTTCGATGACTATCAGGATGATGATCGTATGACTTGTTATTAATAACGGTCGAGTAGAAGTTGTATGATGATGATTAGTAGGACTTGTTATTATGATGATGCATGATGCGAGCATGAAGAATTATTATATATCTGTGGGTGAAATGAACATGGATTGGATTGAAGTGAAGCCAACATGCATGCGGTGCATGTCGAAAGTAGTACAATCCAAACTTGATCAAGTTAGGATTAGTATTACTTTCGACATGCACCACATGTTGCCTCACTTCAATCTAAGTCATGTTTAGAAATAGCAGTATAGCAGTAGCACGGAGATAAGAGAGGACATATCTCTCTATTAGCTACCTATAACAACCTAAATTAACCCCCAAAACCCCTAAACCACCTCCTTTCAAAAAAAACCAGCCCCTGAAATGCTGACGCGTGGAAGCTTATTGGTCCCGGTTGGTGCTACCAACCGGGACCAAAGGACCTCCTGCCTGGGCTCGCCGGAGCGGCCACGTGGAGGCCCATATGTCCCGGTTGGTATAAGAACCGGGACTAAAGGCCTAGGGCATTAGTAACGACCCTTTAGTCCCGGTTCCACAACCGGGACAGATGGGCCTTATGAACCGGGACAAATGGCCCTTTTTCTACTAGTGTACATCCCACTGCCTCCACCGCCTCGTCGCTCTTGGCGCATCAGGATGAGGAAGGAGAAGGAGAAGCGGAAGGAGGAGTGAACTATGTTAGGTATGTGAGATCTCCAAAATGATCCATATATACTTAGTTTTGTTTCCTCCGAAATGACATAAGTTAGCTCTAATATGCTAAGTTATCTCTAATATGCTTAGTTTCCTAGGTTTGCTCAATAATGACATACACTTGGCTTACTTGTGTAAAAAATGGCATAATTATGCTTAGTTAACTAAAAATGGCATAATTAGTTAAGTTAGCTCCAAAATGACCAATTTAACCTAGGTTAGCTCCAATATGATCCATTTTACCTAGGTTAGCTCCAAAATGACCAAGTTTACCTAGGTTAGCTCCAATATAATCCATTTTAGCTAGGTTAGTTCCAAAATGACCAAGTTTACCTAGGTTAGCTCCAAAATGACCAAGTTAACCGACGTTAGCTCCAATATTTAGCCTATTTAGTCCACAAATGACATAATAAGATGAAGAAAATCAAGGAAGAGGAAGAAAAGAAGGAATAGGAAGAAAAGAAGAAGAAGTTCTTCTTATTCTTCTTCTTATTTTCCTCCTCTTACTTGTTTTTATTCGTAAATGGCATAATAACCTTGCTAACCTCATAAATGTCATATACTTAGCTTCACTACAAAAAAAGACACATCCGTGACATTTTGGGCCGAACGAAATTTTTTTCTGTCATACATATGACACTTCTATGACGATAATTGTGACAAAACCCAGTATCATCATAGATGTGGTGGGCTCCTACTTCTATGACAAAAAATCATGACAGAAAATGGGCTTTTCGTCCTGGGCGGGCCGGAGACGCAGCTGCATGACATTCTTTGGGCCGTCCATGACGGAAAAAACTGTGGTAAAAGCGAGGGCGAGGAAAATTTTGAGGAGTTCCTGGTTATGGTGGGAGGTCGGGGGCCGAGCGATGCGCGTTTCTCTCGTACACGTACGCGCGTGTGTGCGAGGCGTTGGCTCTAACTGAACCCGAGCGAGGAGTTGGGATCTAACTGAACCCGAGCGATTGCACTGCAGGCTACGCGTTACTGAACCCGAGCGATCGATCGATGGCTGTTAGCTGAACCCGATCGAGCGATTCCTTCGCTACTGCTGCTAACTGAAGCCGATCGATGATGCCTCTGGATGAACAGTGAGCGTTGCTGGGGAGGTTTGGATGAATAGTTCCCGGTGGGGGTGGATGGACAGGATCCCGTGGTCTGGATGAATAGGACCCCGATCGATCGAGCCAGTTGGGGCTGGATGAACAGGACCCCATGGAGGGCAGGATGAACAGGACCACCCCGTGGAGGGCAGGATGAACAGTAGACGGTGGAGGTCTGGATGAACAGTAGCCCGTGGAGGGGTGGTTGAACAGGAGCCCGTGGAGAGGGCTGGTTGAACAGTAGCCGGTGGAGTAGCGCGTGGTGGAGGCTGGATGAACAGGAGCCCGTGGATGAACAGTCGCAGGTGGAGGCTGGAGGAGGTCGACGGTGGATGAACAGTAGCCCGTGGAGGCTGGAGGGGGTCGATGGTGGAGATGAAAAGTGTCCCGTGGAGTCCCGTTTTGCGGTACGCCACACCCCTCCCGATGAACAAGACCCCCGTTTCGACCGTAGGAGGTCCGTTTCGTCCGTTTTGCGGTACGCCACACCCCTCCCAATCAACAGGACCCCCGTTTCGACCGTAGGAGGTCCGTTTCCTCCGTTTTGCGGTACGCCAGACCCCTCCCGATGAACAGGATCCCGTTTCAAACGTGGCCGGTCGAACACAAGGCCGTTTCCTCCGTTCTGCGGTACACCAGGCCTCGTTTCCATCGGCTGTTCCGTCCAAGCCCTCCCGATGAACACGATGACGCATTCCGTTCCGACCCAGCCGGTTGGCTCCCCATGAACACGACGACGACACTGTTTCTCCGTTCTGACCCAGCCATGTACACGAGCCCTGGCCGTACGTATGCGCGAGTAGGCGTTCGAGACCCTGCCCGTATGTACGTACGTGGCCGTATTTTCTTTCTTGCACACTGGCCGCTGTACGTACGTGTACATGCTACGTGCGCGCCTCTACTACGACACGTGCGCGCCTCTACATCGACCAGTATGTACGTACATGTTCGCGACCAGAATGACAATGCTACGCACGCTTCGACCAGGTGGGTCCCGACTGTTAGGCACTTCCTTGCCTGCGAAGATGTACCTGGTGGGTCCCAGCAGTCAGGGGGCAAATCGTTTTTTTTCCCGGAAGCACTTCCTTGCGTGCGAAGATGTAGCTGGTGGGTCCCAGCAGTCAGGGGGAAACATTTTTTTCACGAAATACAGTGGCCCGTCTGGTGGGTCTCAGCTGTCAGGTGGAGGAATCATTATTTTCCGCGTAATAAGGAGGCACTTCCTTGCTGCGGCCGTGGACCCAGCTGTCAGCCTCACCACGTACAGTCCACGTCCGATGGAAGTCGTTCCTTGACCACGTTGACCACGCCGCGCCGAGAGCACCAGGGCGGTGGACGACGGCGAGGCCTAGAAAGGGGACGACGGGGAGCCGGGGAAGACGCAGCAGTGGAAGCCCGCGCAGAGAGGAGTACGAGGGTTCACTGGTTCGACTGCGGTGTGAGGCTGCCGTTGCCACAGGGCCTGGCCACCGGTGGGAATAGTAGGGGCGGTGAGGCCTCCGTGGCAGCACAGCCGGCCACGGGAGGCAGGAGCATGCAGCACGACCGACGCTGCTTTGGGCGGCTGGAGCAAGAAGACCAGAGGTTGAAGAAGCACTACGGCCGTTGGATGGACATCGTACGGTCATTGGAGCTAGAATCATTCATATTGACTAAAGTTAACAAAGGCCCCCGTCCCAGTCAACTTAGTAGGCCCACAAGTCAGCCTCCCACCATGGTGGGTCCCAGCTAGCAGGGGGAGTATTCATTTTTTTTGTGCGTAATAAGGAGGTACTTCCTTGCGTGCGAAGATATAGCTGGTGGGTCCGAGCTGTCAGCGGCGGTAACATTTTTTTCGCGAAATACAGAGGCCCTTTCGGTGGGTCCCTGATGTCAGGTGGAGGAATCATTATTTTGCACGTAATAAGGAGGCATTTCCTTGCGTGCGGCCGTGGACCCAGCTATCGGCCTCTCCACGTACAGTCCACTTCAGATGCATGTCGGTCGTTGACCACGTTGACCAGGCCGCGCCGAGAGCACCAGGGCGGTGGACGACGGAGAGGCCTAGGAAGGGAACGACACGGAGGCAGGGAAGACTCGGCAGTTGTTTCCCACGCGGAGGGGAGTACGACTGTACGAGGGTTTACTCGTTCGTCCGCCGTCGCCGGAGAATAATAGCAGGTGTGGGTGAGTAGAGGGATGGCTAGGCCAGCGATGGGAGTACGGTGGGCCGTGAGGCCTGCGAGGTAGCACAGCCGGCCGCGGGGAGGAGGGAGCAGGCAGTCCCGCCGGCGCTTGTTTGAGCGGCTGGAGCAGGAAGAGCAGAGATTGAAGAAGCACGACGGCCGTTGGATGGACATCCAACAGTCAGTGCTTGTGCGTCAACCTGTTTTTTTAGGAAAGCCTCAAATCTGTGGAAAACAGCATACAACCCATCTGCCATTGTTTCTAATAATTTACAGCCCATTTGCTAATTCTTAACGGTTTTTTTGGAGCCCATATTCTTTTTGTTAGCATTACAGCCCATATTGTGGCCACGGTTAAAAAATTATACGAAATTTTGCATATTTCGGTCCTGTCCGAACTGTTTTTAATCCCAAATTTTCGACTCACATTCAAACTGATTTTAAAAATAAATGTATATCAATATAAAATCCAACAAATTCTCCACGCATAAAAATTAATGTAATTTAAAATCTTGAAATGAAAAAAAGATATTTGAAACTAATTGCCGGTTTGATGTGTTTTAAAAATGTACAACCCATTTCTCATTACTGATGGGCCATTTTCTCGCCAGCCGAATGAAAGCTCTCCTCGTCTTGAAAGATTTGCAGCCCAACAGGCCTGACAAAGCGACTTACTTGGCAAATCACAAAAAAACTGGGCTGTGGCCATGGACCCAGCTGTCAGCCTCTCCCCGTACAGTACTCTTCCGATGGAAGTCGTTCCTTGACCACGTTGACCACGCCGCGCGGAGAGCACCACGGCGGTGGACGACGGCGAGGCCTAGGAAGGGGACTACGCGGAGCCGGGGAAGACGCGGCAGTGGAAGCCCGCACGGAGAGGAGTACGAGGGTTCACTGGTTCGGCTGTGGTGTGAGGCTGCCGTCGTCGTAGGGCCTGGCCAGCGGTGGGAATAGTAGGGGGCGGTTAGGCCTCTGCAGCAGCATAGCCGGCCACGGGAGGCAGGATCATGCGGCACGACCAGCGCTGCTTTGGGCGGCTGGAGCAAGAATACCAGAGGTTGAAGAAGCACTACGGCCTTTGGATGGACATCGTACGGTCACTGGAGGTAGAATCGTTCATATTGACTAAGTTGACAAAGCCCTTCGTCCCCGTCAACTTAGTAGGCCCACAAGTCAGCCTCCCACCAAGGTGGGTCCCAGCTAGCCGGGGGAGTATTCATTTTTTTGTGCGTAATAAGGAGGCACTTCCGGTGGGTCCGAGCTGACAGCGGGGGAACGTTTTTTTCGTGAAATACGGTGGCCCGCCCGGTGGGTCCCAGCAGTCAGGGGGAAATGATTTTTTTCGCAAAATACTGGTGGCCCGTCCGGTGGGTCCCCGCTGTCAGGTGGAGGAATAATTATTTTCGGCGTAATAAGGAGGCACTTCCTTGCGGCTGCCGTGGACCCAGCTGTCAGCCTCTCCACGTACAGTACTCTTCCGATGGAAGTCGGTCGTTGACCACATTGACCACGCCGCGCCGAGAGCACCACGGCGGTGGACGACGGCGAGTCCTAGGAAGGGGACGACGCGGAGCCGGGCAAGACGCGACAGTGGATGCCGAAGCGGAGAGGATTACGAGCGTTCACTGGTTCGGCTGCGGTATGAGGCTGCCGTTGCCGCAGAATAACAGGGGGTGTGGGTGAGTGGAGGGATGGCCTGGCCAGTGGTGGGAGTAGTATGGGGGCGGTGAGGCCTCCGCGGTAGCACAGCCGGCCACGGGAGGCAGGAGCAGGCGGCACGACCGACGCTGCTTTGGGCGGCTGGAGCAAGAAGACTAGAGGTTGAAGAAGCACTATGGCCGTTGGATGGACATCATACGGTCACTGGAGTATTGACTAAGTTGACAAAGCCCTCCGTCCCCATCAACTTAGTAGGCCCACAAGTCAGCCCAACAATATGGTGGGTCCCAGCTAGCAGGGGGTATTCATTTTTTGGGCGTAATAAGGAGGCACTTCCTTCCGTGCGAAGATATAGCTGGTGGGTCCGACCTGTCAGCGGGGGGAACGTTTTTTTCGCGAAATACAGAGGCCCTTCCTGTGGGTCCTAGCTGTTAGGTGGAGGAATCATTAATTTGCGCGTAATAAGGAGGCATTTCCTTGCGTGCGGCCGTGGACCCAGCTGGCAGCCTCTCCACGTACAGTCCACTTCCGATGGATGTCGTTAATTGACCACGTTGACCAGGCCGCGCCGAGAGCACCAGGGCGGTGGACGATGGCGAGGCCTAGGAAGGGAATGACACGGAGCCAGGGAATACTCGACAGTTGTTTCCCACGCGGAGGAGTACGAGGGTTTACTGGTTCGTCTGCCGTCGCCGGAGAATAACAGCATGTGTGGGTGAGTAGAGGGATGGCTAGGCCAGCGATGGGAGTACGATGGGGCCGTGAGGCCTGTGCGGCAGCACAGCCGGCAACGGGGAGGAGAGAGCAGGCAGTCCCGCCGGCGCTTGTTTGAGCGGCTGGAGCAGGAGGAGCAGAGATTGAAGAAGCACGACGGCCGTTGGATGGACATCCAACAGTCAGTGCTTGTGCGTCAACCTTTTTTTAGGAAAGCCTCAAATCTGTGGAAAACATCATACAACCCATCTGCCATTATTTCTAATAATTTACAGCCCATTTGCTAATTCTTAATGGTTTTTTTGGAGCCCATATTCTTTTTGTTAGCATTACAGCCCATATTGTGGCCACGGTTAAAAAATTATACGAAATTTTGCATATTTCGGTGCGGTCCGAACTGTTTTTAATCCCAAAATTTCGACTCACATTCAAACTGATTTTAAAAATAAATGTATATCAATATAAAATCCAACAAATTCTCCACGCATAAAAATTAATGTAATTTAAAGTCTTGAAATGAAAAAAAGATATTTGAAACTAATTGCCGGTTTGATGTGTTTTAAAAATGTACAGCCCATTTCTCATTACTGATGGGCCATTTTCTCGGCCAGCCGAATGAAAGC